>NC_133662.1:64188695-64328695 GCF_037893015.1 Macrotis lagotis
TCAGCCTCCTTTGTAAAGCATCCTGAGGAAAGGATGTACCAAAAGAATTTAGCACTTATTTCCAGAACAAATAAAACAATAAGTTGACAAATAGCTAATTTTTTTTTAAGAAGATCTGGATTTATTTTCCCTCTGCACTGAACAGTTAAGTTAGCATTGTATATACATATTTTTGACAAACATGTTTACAAATTAGTCATTTTCCGTATAAGGAATTAGGATTAAGGGAAAGAGAACAATAACATTCCATATTATTCATGTAATATAACTTGTTTAACCATTCCTTAATTGATAGGCAGCTACATTTTTCTAAAAGAGAATATGTAACATCTCATTTAATACAATCAATATTAACAAGAACTTGGTTCACAGGTGAGCACAAAATTTGTAACTTACACACTTTCAAATGTAAACTATAGATGGAACTCAATTTCCTTCAAGTCAGAGTCAGGAAGAGCTCCTATGATTGTGCTAAATTTGTTTATTTTCTAATATAATCTGATTTACTAACTTGAATCAAAGGATAGCTAGATAGAATTTGCAAATCCTAATTGAGGTCAAATGATATTAAAATTCCCTAATAAAGAGACCTCCCAGTAGGGGACCAGACTGAGACAAGGTGGGTGACTGCGACACTGGTGTCCCAGTAAGAGGGATGAAGAAATTTCTGGGTGAAGACTTCTCAGGGTCTTGGGAAAGTGACCTCTAAACTCTCTCAAGAAGTATTGTAAAACTGTCCCCTTCCTGAGAATACTGTAAAGGTCCTGTCTTCATAGAAGCAGACCCCTGTAAAAATAATCTTACCCATTCTTGCAAAAAAACAGGATAGGTTATCAAAGAAAGAATTGGGTCTTGCCTTATCAACAGCTGTGAATTCCTGGGCAGAAAGACCCTGATGGGTGATTGCAAGATTGTGAGCCCCTGAGGGGGACAGGATGGAGGAATGAGGAAATGCAGTCAAAACTTGTTTATCACAGTATATAAAAATCTGTCTTGCTTCTTCCATTTGGCCCCACTCTATCAGACTTGCTAGTGGAGTTGATGCCCCATTTCTGCAGAAATGGAATAAACTGCTTTATGCTTCTACCTTGAGAAGCCTCTTGTTTAATTAATTGGGTTAATGTTGTCTGTCCCATACACCAGGTTGTTAGCTTAGTTGAACCAAACACACCACAAAACTCAGTCTTCTCAAGAACTGGATCTTACAGCCACTTTCCCTCCACCCTGGGAGCAAGGGAGAGGTTTAAAATGAAGAGGGTTTTCCTGAGAGTCCAATTTAGCCGGATCTGAAAACATAACCTAGTTCAGAGTTTTTCTCACATAATAGACTCCAAGAAGATCCAGAGAGAGATTCAATGTGTCCCTTGTAAGGTCGCCATGGGATTTGGGGTAGCCAAATAACCAAATAACCAAATCAAGGGTTACTGAAAGATGAAGGAATTTGCATGCTCTCTGACATTTTAAAACTGCTCAGAATTTTATTACAAAGTAAACTGGTTAAAACTTTTTCCTCCTCCTGAGGTCAACAAGTACTCTAGGTCAGGGTGAATAACCTAAGGTTAGGCTCCATTGCTTGATTGACAGAGGCTGAGACAGACAGAGATAGAGAGGGAGATAAAGAGAAGCAGGAACACAGACAGTCTGGGAGAGTGGACTGACCCCTAGCAGAGTTCCAGCCCAAGTTTTATAGCCTTGCCCCTTATCTGGGCACTGAGGGCAAAAGGGAAAGTGATGGAAACCAGCAGAAGGTTGAAGGATGGGTGTTGGGAATGAGAAGACAGGCTGCAAATTTTACATTAAATAATGAAAGGATAGGAGTGAATTTACATCTCAAGAGCAAAGAACTTTTCACACCTTAGGATTTAACAGCATTAAGAGATCACAGAATGTTTCTGATTATTTTTCCATATTCATAATTCTTTGCATCAATACCATTGGTCAGAGTTGTCTATGGTGTAGTGGAAAAAAGCAATAAATTGCAAAGCAGCAGACTTAGATTCAAGTCCTTTTTTTTTGACATTTAATTGGTAGAATGTAAGTTCCTAGTGGGCAGGGAATTTGTTTTTGCCTTTATATTTCAGCACTAAACACAGGATTGATTCATTGTAAGCACTTAATTAATGCTGGGTAATTGACTCAATGCCCAGTACTAGAGAGGGAAGAGCAAGCTGCTCATTTGATTTTTCTTTTTCTTGTTTGTCATTTTTGTGGGAATTCTTTTTTGCTTTTTTTTTTTTTTTACTATCAATAACACATTTTTTTCTGCTTGGTGAACCTAGTGTTTGTAAGTGAGTTAGTTGCTGACTGCATGTTTGTATATGCATGTGCCATTTAGGGAGTCTCCTACATCTTCTGATTGACCCTGGTATTTGAGCTTGAAAGGTGAGAAAAACCTCTCAAGGTACCTAGGTATTGCTTGTGGCAGCTGGGTGTTGCACTGGGTAGAGCACAGCTCTAGAGTTAGGAAGAACTGAGTTCAAATCCAGCCTGAGACACTTAATAATTACTTAGTTGTGTGACCTTGGGCAAGTTATTTAGTCCCATTGACTTGCAAAAACCAGAAACAAACACAAAAAAAGGTACCTAAGCCTTCTTATGTGGAAGTATCTGATGCATGGCTGTATTTTTGTTTACCCTTGTAAACTCTTAAGCAACATAAAAATGTTGATCATAATTCTTAGTTGAAAGTTAAAAAAAAATATAAAAAGCAAACCAACCCACTTTCACCTGGGATAGCAGGTAGAAGGATCAAAAAAGAAGGTAGCCCTTTTAAACTGACTATTATTGATTAAACTTGTTTAGGTGACACTCAGTGGCCTACTAAAAGAAAATATAATTCATCATCATTAACCCTAGAAGTTTAAATAATAGGAAAATAAAGGGTGTCTTTCCCTGCTTAGGTTAACTTTTCCATCTGTTCCCTACTTTCCTTTCCTTTACTACTACTGAGGTATCTATTTCACATCCTAAACTCACTAACATACAGTATACTTAAAGTTTCCACTAGCCCATTTCCCTCTGTTAAATGTCGTCAGATCTCTTTCATCCTGGGGGAAAAAACAACAACCAAACAATAACCTCATATTTGCTCTTTCTGCTGTTTTTGCTTCTATATTTTTTCCTTTTAATTATCAACCAATACAAAATATTTATTAGGTGCTTAAATGCCACATACTGAAAATACAAGTACAAAGAATGAAGCAGTAACTACTTGCAATTTTACATTCTATTTGAGTTTACATTCTATTTGAGACACAAATAAATATTGTGTGTGTATCTATCTATCTATCTATCTATCTATCTATATATATATATATATATACAGTCTAAATATGAAGCAAATAAATGCAAGTATATAGAAAGTGGTTAAATAAAGTAGTTTGGGAGGATTATAATGAAGCAGAGGTAAAGAGTGGGGAGAAATTCCAGTCAAGGGAACAACCTATCAGCTTTCTTTTTACATACTTATTTTTAAAAAAGATTCATTTATACTCTATGGTTTTTACACTATTATCATTTATCAATACTATCCCCAATTAAAAAAGAAATCAAGGAAATGAACTGACAAGAGATGAATAGGTCTGTCAAATTTGGCATCTGTGATCCCTCTCATCTCTACAAGAGGAGGAAGGTATTTAATCATCTTTCCTTTGGAATAAAGGTCATTATGTTTACTCTGAGTTCAGTTATTTTCCTGTATATAATTGTGATCTTTTTGTGAGTTGGCTAAGTGGCACAGTTGATTGAACATTGGATCTGGAGTCAGGATAGCTAGAGTTCAAATATGACCTCAGACATTTACTAACTTGTGACCTTGAATAAATCACTTAACCTTTGCCTCAGTTTCCTTAACTATAAAATGGGAATCACAGCACCTACATCTTAGAATTTTTGTGACGATTAAAGGAAATAATATTTGTAATGTGTTTATTTAGCATAGTGCCTGACTTAGAATCAATGTTCTACCAATTCCTTTATTCTCTTTCCTTTGTGTATTTCTAGAATCATATAGAATTTTTTGGCATTTTTGGTATCTATCTGTTTATCTGTCATCTATATGTCATCTCTTTGTCATCTATTTATCAATCTATCATCTATCAACTATCTATCTGTCATCTTTTTGTCATCTATCTATCTATCTATCTATCTATCTATCTATCTATCTATCTATCTATCTATCGATCTATCTATCTATTTTCCTAGCCAAATTAGAATGTAAACTCCTTGGAGGAAGTTTTACTTTTTTATTTTTTCTTTGTACCCACAATGCTTAGCACAATGTTTTGTATATAAAGAGTGCTTTATAAAGACTTATTACCTGATTGATTTTCTTTATACTTCTGGTGATTTTTATCTAGTTGTGGAAATATTTCACTAACTTCTCAGCTGGAAGTTTCTTGAGCAAGTGGTATTTATATCCAATTTCTCCATTTCTTCCTCTATTTCTTCCTTAATCCTTTCAAATCTAACTATAACATTTTATGGAAGCATTTTTTTCCTCTCTGCAATCAATGCCCTCCTTCTTGTTAAACCAATGACTTTTGGTTTACTTTTCATTCTTCTAAATCTACCTCTAATATCTGATTCTAATTACTGTTGCTTCCATGTTAATGTTTTTCTTTTGGTTTTCAAGATACTCTATTTTTCCTCATTTTTTCCATCCCTTTCTCATCATTTTTTCTCAGTCATTCCTCTACTCTCTGTGGATACTTATTGAAGATCAATCTTTGACCTGTAACTCTTTCTTGCTATTTTTCCTTTGTGAATTGGTCTTCTATTCTGAGCTCTGGAATTAATTTTGACCACATGCCTTAGACTCCTTCCTTGAATTCCTTAAAATTCCTTCCTATCACTCCTGTAACTCAGACTTCTTGCTTTCCTTCTTTATTTTGTTGGGTATGCTATTGGAGTTAAATGAATTGTCCAGGATCAGAGAATTATTAAGTGTCTGAGGCTGTATTTGAACTCAGGCCCTCCTAACTCCAGGATCAATACTCTATCCACTATGCCACCTTGCTGCCCTTCCCCTCTTTAATTTTAACCTTTCATTTTATAGAGCAGCTCATATATGCCTCACTGAAAAGTTGAGAATATCCACTCCTGGTATAACAATCACCAGCATAATTTTGCTTTAATCTTCTTATTCCTCATCATACACCCTGTGCTTCAATTAAGCTGATATCCTTTCTATTCAATGAAAATATTTTATTTTTCTCTAAGCTTTGTCTCATGATTCTTCTCTAGTGCCCTTACCCTGAATTTTTATCTATCCAGGCTCTTCTGGTCCCATGTTTCTCCATGACTTCATTTTTTTCTGAGTCCCATAGCCCTGATGAACCTTCAGTACTCAATTGAATTCTTAATCTTAAATCTTTTGTTTCAGCACTTAGAAGTAACTTCCAGGAACTGGATCCTTTATTTCCTTCACTTTTAGGGCAGCTAGGTTGCAAAGTTGATAGACTACTGAACCCAGAACCAGGAAGACCAGAGTTTAAATCCAATTTCTGACATTTCCTAGCTATATGACTGCATAAGCCATTTAATTACTTCCTGCTTCAGTTTCCTCAAATCAGGATTAGTTTTTTTTTAGATTTTTGCAAGGCAAATGGGGTTAAGTGGTTTGCCCAAGGCCTAACAGCTAGATAATAATTAAGTTTCTGAGGCTGGGTTTGAACCCAGATACTCCTGACTCCAGAACCGGTGCTCTATCCACTGCGCAGCCTAGCCACACCAAATCAGCATTATTTCAAGGGAAACTTCAAGATAAAAGAAAAAAATATTCAAGCAGCCAGAAAGAAACCATAAAAATATCCAGGACAAACAGTCTTCACAGTACCATAGTAATTGATCAAAGTGTTTGGAAGATACGATTCTAGATGACAGAAAAAGCTGTAATTACAATAAAGAATCACATGCTAGTATCATCCTGATTTGATAATGGGATTGTAAGACCCTTAACTTTGAGCAGGAAGAGATTTTGGAGGTCACTGAATTTAAAATTCAAGTTCTCTGATTCAAAATTCACCACTATACCACTACTCAATCTGCTAAATGAATGAAATGATCAAAATGAGGGTGGAAGACAGAAAATAAGAGAGCATTGTGTTTGAAGTGGCAATCTTTGGACCATTTTCTCAGAAGTTTAAAACATGATGTACAATAGGTTATTTAAGATTCCTTTCCGATAAATGATACATTTCAGCTCAGGCCTTGCTGGAGCCTTTGATTTATTGTTAAAGCACCCCTGGGAGAAGGAGCTTGCCAGATCTTTTTCATTCTAACCAGAAATGAGGGAGAAAATGGTTATTATAAAGTACTAAGGATCCATTGTCTGGAAATTCAAAGATGCAAGATGTGATGTGGTAGCAAAAGTCATTTCTCCCATCCTTGAATAAGAGGGAATTCTTCCTAATTTTATTTGAGATTAAAACAAGTTTAGGCTTCTGTTTGAACATACAATTTGCCTGTTTGAACATGAGATCTTGAGCAAAGTAGCTTGAATTTCTGAAACATGGTATTCACCATGAGGATGATATGAGGAAGATAAACTAATCAATTTCTGATATACATTATTTTTTTCAATTCTGCATATATTATTATTGAGGGGTAGCAATTTTAAGGGAACAAAGAAGAGGTAGTGAGAGGCCTGAAATGAAAAGCAAAGTAGAAGACCAAAAATAATTCCAGAACCTGAGTCCACTACTGATACCTTGAACATATGAATTACTGTCCCAGTCTCAGCAGTTTCTGCATGACCCATTTGATAAACTTGGCAATGGCCACTGATTTTCTCCTTTTTCCCTAAATAATAA
Organism: Macrotis lagotis; assembly: GCF_037893015.1. NCBI lineage: Eukaryota > Metazoa > Chordata > Mammalia > Peramelemorphia > Peramelidae > Macrotis > Macrotis lagotis. Next base: position 64,195,508 of record NC_133662.1, read on the forward strand.
GAATCCTAAATTTTATATACAGAAACACAGAACCCCATTTCTTCAACTTAAAATTATTACCTTGCTTTTTCCATCAGTTTTTATTTCTTTTCTTTGTTCATGAGATTTAGAGCTAGAGAAACCTTAAAAAATATCTAGCCTAATCCCCTTATTTTACACATGTGAACATTAAGGCCCAGAAAAGAGAACTAACTTGACCCACACCATGTGATGTTTGTCCTTCATTCTCAAGGACCATGACATCAGGGAGGTGATGCCAAGAAAAGAATATGAACTGAATTTAAGTGAAGGGTAGCTGTTGCTAAGTTAATAGCCTCACTTTCTCTCTAGACCCATCTGGGCTCAGTGACCAGATATGAATAAGGACAAATGGAGATGACCCTGGATGCTGGACAATCAGGATTAAGTGGCTTGCCCAAGCACACACAGCTACTAAGTGACAAGTGCCTGAGGTTGTATTCTAACTCCCATCCTCCCAACTCCAAGGCCAGAGCTCTATCCACTGTATCATCTAGCAATTCCCCCTCCCCCAAAACAAGACCACATAAATCAGAAATAGATTTGAAACCAGATCCTATGAGTTCAACATTCTTTTTACTATATTATGCAATCATACATTACATATATATAAATATATTATATTTTAGCTTTTTAGTCATGCATCACATTATTATTTTCTTTTTAAAAAATTTGTATATTTAGGCATTGATTCTGGCAGAGGAGTTCAGTTGAAGGAAACCTTTGTTAATAGGGTCACAAGTTCATTCTCTCTGCAATGATCTGTTACTTTCCTTTAAAATATATTTCAATTGCTTTTAAAGTTTACTAAATATATGCATGGGAAAAAGCATGAATCCATATTTTCAATGCAAATTATTGATTGGCATTGCTGTATGGAAGCAAGATCTAGAACAACAATTTCCCTGAAGAATTAAAGCTGTGCCTTCCATAAAGGGTAAAGAAAAGAGTATGAATAGGCTGCAATAGAGAGTTAAGTACCTCCAAAGAAGAATGGGAGCAATGGATTTGATTAAAGATACATATGTAAGAGAGAAAAGAAACTGAAGAAGTTCTTCAGGACATTAGGGAAATCCTCTGATGTCCATGTTTTGGGAGGATATGAACAAGAGTAATAGAGGATAGAAAATTATAGAGAGATTGCCATCTATATCATTAGAGGGAATTTTCCAGTCAAGGGAGGTAGGGAAATTTATGTGCTAGGCACAGTATTAGGAACTTTATAAATATCTCATTTGATCCACACATCAGTGCTGTGCTATTATCTCGATTATCTTGTTTTTATAATTGAGGAAAGTGAGGCAGAGAATAAATGACTTGCTGTGGTCACATAGTAATATTTGAACTCAGGTCTTCCTGACTCCAAAGGGATCATAGAAGATAATTAAAAGTTTTATCTTTGACCTGAACATGCTCATTAATCTATGACTTGCATGAATGCTAATTAGATTTTTCAACTATTTGATTAATTTCTTCAGTTGCTTGAATGAAGATTGTTCCTTGCATAGCAAAAAGTATTTTAGGGAATAAAAATCTTTGCAGGAAGTCCTCCATTTGTTTTTATATTCTCTACTTTAGGAATTGTTCCAGTAATGCATTAGAAAACAAAAGAAAATGAGAAAAGTTAGTTTAATAGCCTGTCCTTTATTTGTAAGATGCATATTTTTTTCATTAAATATTTAAAATGGCAAGTGCTCATTTTTTATTATTACAATCTTCAGAAGGCAAAACTTGCTTTCTATATTTTTGCTTTGAGAGGCAATATGTTTTTAAAACACATCTGGGGGTGGAGCCAAGATGGTGGCAGGAAAAGAACCTCTCTTAGTTGCTCTCTCCAAAATATTTCAAAAACCTTAAAATTTTGATTCTAACTAAATTTTTGAGAGGCAGAACCCACAGAAAGATCCAGTGAGACAATTCTCCAGCCCAAGGTAACCTGGAAAATACTGGAAAAACTATTCCACAGGGTTGGAGGGGAAATAGTGCCAGAGGAAGGAACTTCAACCTCCCAGGAACAGCCTCAGGGTGCCTGTGGGTGGCTCCTGGCAACAGAAGAAGTTTCCTGACCTGCACCCCAGGGAGCACCAAGCATAACTTGGAAGATCAGCAGGGAGACCTCTGCCAGAGCGAGCACAAAGCTGAGACCCTCAGCATGGTATTGGCACTCAGCACAGCTGTGGCAGCCCAGAGCCAGGAAACAGAAGCAGGCCCATGGAGTTGCCCAGCAGGAGACTCCAGGCAGCTGCACCCTATGTGCTCAGCTTACCAAAGGTAAGGCAGTGGAGGGAAACTGCCAAGGTTGTCCTCTGTCCCTGGAACAGGACTTTGGGGCTCTGACCACATTCAGACCCTGGTCACAGTCTAGGCCCCCCAAATAGAGCAGGGAGCTCCTCCCCACAGCTCTGTGTTAGAGGGGTGAACTTGTGGTCATTCACAGACCAGGAGAGCAGTCAGAGCCTCACACACTGAGGTCCTTGTGGGGGTGTCCCAGTAATACTCAAAAGCTCAGGAGGCACCCCAAAACCAGGAATAGGCTGGGGAAATGAATAAACAGAAAAAAACAAAAAAGAAACCTGACCATAGACAATTACTTTGGTCCAATGGAGGACCAAAATATTCAATCTGAAGATGACAAAGTTCAAGCTTCTGCATCTAAAGACTCCAAGAAATATAGAAGTTGGGTCCAGGCTATGATAGAGCTCAAAAAAGATTTTGAAAATCAAGTAAGGGGGAGAGAAGAAAAATTGGGAAAAGAAATGTGAGAGGTGCAGGAAAAATAAGAAAAAACAGCTTAGTCAAGGAGATCCAAAAAATGCTGAAGAAAATAACATGTTACAAACCAGCTTAGGCCAAATGGATACAACAGTTCAAAAAGTTATTGGAGAAGAATGCTTTAAAAAGCAGAATTGGCCATATGGAAAAGGAGATAAGAAAGCTCTCTGAGGAAAACAAGTCCTTCAGATGTAAAATGGAATTAAAGGAAGCTGATGACTTTGTGAGAAATCAAGACAAAATAGTTCAACACCAAGAGTGAAAAATTAGAAGAAAATGTGAAATATCTTATTGAAAAACAACTGATCTGGAAAACAGATTCAAAAAGATAATTTAAAAATTATTGGGATACCTGAAAGTTATGATCAGGAAAAGAGCCTTGACCTCATTTTTAAAGAATTCCTATAGGAAAATTGCCCTGATATCCTAGAAGCAGAGGGTAAAATAGAAATTGAGAGAATCCACAGATCTCCCACAGAAAGAGATCTGAAAAAAACACCCCCCCACAGGAATACTATAATCAAGTTCCAGAACTCCCAAATCAAAGAGAAAATATTATAAGCAGCCAGTAGGACACAATTCAAATATCATAGAACTGTAGTCAGGATCACACAGGACTTAGCAGCAACTACATTAAGGGCTCTGGGGCTTGGAATATAATATTTTGGAAGGCAAAAGAACTTGGAATGCAACCATGAATCAACTACCCAACAACACTGAACATCCTCTTCCAGGAGAAAAGATGGACTTTCAATGAAACAGGGGAATTTCAAATGTTCCTATTGAAATGACCAGAGCTGAACAGAAAATTTGACCTTCAAGTACAGGACTCAAATGAAGCATAGAGAATGGAGGAGAAGGGTAAATTATGAGGGACTTAATGATGATGAACTTCATGTATTTCTGCATGGAAAGATGATTTTGATAATACTCATATGAACCTTCTCATTTAATAGAGCAGGTAGAGGGAGCTTTTATAGCTGAGCCACAGGAAAAACCTGAATTTGAAGGTATGATATATATATATATATATATATATATATATATATATATATATATATGTATATATATATATATATATATATATATATATATATATATATGTATATATACACATATATATAGTAAAAATGGAGTCATTGAGTGACAGGGAAATGTCCTGGGAGTAATAGAAAGGAGAGGTAGAATAGGCTCAGATATTTTATATAAAAAAATATTTCATGTAGCTTTTGGAATGTTATGGAAGGGGGGGAAGGTGAGGATGAGGGAATCTTCATTCTCATCGGAAATGGCTCACAGAGGAAACAGCTAATGTACTCAATAGGATATAGATATCTATAGGAAAAAGGAGAGAAGGGGGACAGGGGGAAGGGAGGGGGGATGTGGGTGATAGAGGAGAGGATAGATCATAGGAGAGGATAGTCAGATATAACACATTTTCTTTTTTACTTTTTGCAAGGTGGTGGGATTGGGTGGCCTGTCCAGGATCACGAGACTGAGTGGTTCCTGTGTCTCTGGGGTGAGATGTGGTTTTGGGGTCTCTTGGTCCCAGGGCTGGTGCTGTGTCCACTGCCCCACATTTTTGAAGAGGGACTGAGTGAAAGGAGAGAGAAAATATAATAAATGTTAGTGGGGAGGAATGGACGGAGGGAATTACAAATAGCAACAGGAACTCTGGAAAAAAAATGGAATTAACTTCTATGATGGACTTATGATAGAGAATGTGATACAAGGGGCAGCTAGGTGGTGCAGTGGATAAAGCACTGGCCCTGGAGTCAGGAGTACCTGGGTTGAAATCCAGCCTCAGACACTTAATAATTACCTAGCTGTGTGGCCTTGGGCAAACCACTTAACCCCATTTGCCTTGCAAAAACCTAAAAAAAAAAAAAGAATGTGATACACCCAAGACAGAGCTGATGGTATCAGAACAGAACCTGAAGCACATTTTTTTTCTCTCTCTTTCTTTTATGTTATTTCTCATGAGGTTTTATATTTTTTGGGGAAGGGGGCATTGTGTTTACTTTTAAACAAGAATATTTTAGTAATGTGTAAATAAAAAATAAATAAAATCTTTCAAAGAAAACCATGTCTGTAATTTTTTTCTAATATTGTAATCATTACAAGTCAGTGAAGAAAGGCAAGATCGTGGAGTTTAAACCAAAAACAGACAAATGGTTATTATTCAAGTCCATAACTAGGAATTTATTTGTGAGCAATTTTTCTATTTTGTTTATTTGTTTTGTGTTTTTTTGCTACATATTAATTATGACTAGTCTTAGAAACTGGCTTCAAAGATCAAATGAAAATAACCAAAATGAGAGGGGGAAATTTCATGATTTGTTGATATATGGCAGGGGGAAAGCTTTTTAAACTCATTGCTTTGTTCCTTCTATCTGTTCTCAGCCAGTGTCAAACTAATATCAACCTATTCACATAAATTATATTTATCTAATAAAATTACCAATGATCTCTTAGTTGTTAACTCAAATGGTCTTTTACCTAGAATTCTTTTTTCTAGAGTTCTTTAGCATTTAATATTGTCAATCACCCTCCTTTTTGAGATATTTGTTCCTCTTTGGATTTTCTTAACATTATTAACTTTTAGTTCTCCACATGTTTGACCACTCTTCATAACCTGAGATGTTCCATGATTCACATTTATACAGTATCATTACAAAGATATTGATGTTGATAATGAAGGCTTTTATGTTGGTAAAAAGTTTATCTACTCATAAATACAACAGAAAACTAACCAAATCAAGTGCTCTTTGAAAAAAATCACATTCAACAAATACAAAGATTTCAAGACAACAAAATAATAAAAATCATGCAAGTGTTCATTGGGAGTTTGCTTCGTTAAAAAGGAAACAGCTAGTTTGACTACAAGAAGGATGCAAAAATGTTTTAGCTCCAGTTTCTTTCTTTAACTGGTTTTCAGTATAGTTGAACAAGTAAGACATAAATATATTGAAGGTTAAATACTAAAATGAGATCAAGTCAGCAAATTGAGAAAAGTCACAAGGCAATAGGTAGTAAATTGCTAAATGAATTATGCAAACAGCAATTGCTCTAGGAATCAAAGGAAGGGGATCAGAGTTGGAATGATCAGAGGAGAGACTTCATGAAAGAACTGGGATTTGAACTGATCCTTGGTGGAAGAGTAGTCATTCAAACTGATGAGGGTAATTCAAGTTAGGGGAAAGGGATTGAGCAAAAGCATTTGACAAGAAGGTACATAGGTCATTTTGGGAGGTGAACAAAGGAGTTTGGCTTAGAAACTCATTAGAAATGCTTTCAGTTTATTCATCATCAGTCCATTTTGTATACTGGAACTGCCAGCTCCCAAGTAAACCATGGTCATGGATTTGTTTCATAACTTTACTCTGCCTATAATACCCTCTTCCCACCTTTTATCTTTAAAAAGTACCAAATCAAAAAGTGATTTATATAATCAATAGGGAATCTTTATATTTATCTTGGAGATAATAGGAAACCATTGTAGTTTATTTAATTAGAGAGGTGGGTGACATGAATAGACCAGTAAGTTAAGAGTTAAGAGTTAAGAAAATGAATAAACAGACCTTTACTAGATTTTCTCTCTCTCTCTCTCTCTCTCTCTCTCTCTCTCTCTCTCTCTCTATCTTTCTGTCCATGAACGAATCTCTCTCTATAATTGAGGAAGTCCTTAATCTTACCTTCTTACATCTCTGCCAAGAATTAGAATGCTATAGTTTTAGGTGAAGACTGAGCCCATTTGGCCTAACACAGAATCAATTCATTGCAGTTCTTTTTAAAGGAATAATTGTATATTTTATTATTGTTAAACATTAGATTTTCATTAAAAAAGTAGCAATTTTTATGGAATTGCAATTTTTTTTTTACCATTTTACTTAATTATGTAATTATACTTAATTACGCCCTCCATTGTCCATGTACCTGATATTTACATTTATTTCTAATTTAAGCATTTCTCAGTCCATATATCTGGTATATGTTCTCTTTTGATTTAGGAATTTTATAATTGTCTATAGGTTTCCTATTTCTTTTGAAAAATTTGTCTCCTTTTCGAATCAAACCATATACATATATTGTAGATTCAGAGGATTTAGGGTTTTCACAAACAAGGATTAAAGTTTTTGAAATTGATACTTCCCTTCAACACTAAAGAGATTTTAGGCTCAATAAAACTCATGGAAATTGAAAGTTTCTATTCTTCTAGATGGAAATAGCTAGGTGGTGCAGTGGATAGAATAGTGGTCTGACTTCAAAACTGGTCGCAACTTCTTACTAGCTGAGTGACCCTAGGCAAGTCACCTGTTTACTTCAGTTCCTTAACTGTAAAATGAACTGGAGAAAGATATGGCAAACTTCTAGTATCTTTGCCAAGAAATCTCCAAATGGAGTCATGAAGAGTAGGACAAGACTGAACAACAATAAAAATGCCAACACTCTTTTAGGAGATTTTTTGACAGGATACGAATTGATCATTTAAATTGGCTAGCTTAGTATTCATAGAATTGCAAATGATAGGAAGAATAAAGATTTAAAAAAAATTTTAACAAGTGAAATAAACTATGTTCTAAAGAAAGATATACCTTAGAGAGCTATATGAAGAGAAAACATTTACATATAGAAAAAGTCAGAAATGGACAAGAACTTTGACTTCTATAAGACTGAAAGGGGGGAATTTAGCTATATTAACTGAAGTTCACTTGTTCTTTGAGAAGCAACCATTTATTTAACAAACATTTATTAAGTAAAACTATGGAATAGAGTCAGAGGCTGCAAGGACAAAAATAAAACTGTTTCTCCCCTTTATATTCTATAGATTAGGGATTAGAGAGAGAAAAATAGATGCATAAATAAATATAAAACAAATGAAAAATATATGAATAGATAGAGCATTTCTTAGATGTTTATTATGTTAGGCACTGTACTAACTGCTAGATGTGTGATACTTCTCTTTCATTCTCGAAGAAGACCAGGACATCAGGGAGATAATGCCATGAGGAGCACATGAATTGGATTTGAATCACTAACTTCACTTTCTCCTCCAGAGCCATCTGGATATGAATTAGGGGGACTGGAGATGGCTCTGAATACCAGTTAATCAAGGTTAACTGACTTGCTCAAGATCACAGCTTGAGTGACAAATGTCTGAGACTGAATTCCAACTCCAGTTCTTTTGATTCCAAGGTCAGTACTTTTTACACTGAGTCATCTAGTTAGATGTATAAATATAAGCAGAAAAGATGTTCCTTATATTCAAGGAACTTACTTTCTGAAGAGGAAGGCAAAACATAAAGGGAAATTTGAAGGAAGGGAGGAGAGAGGACATGGTGGCAGAAATCTGGAAAGTGAATTGAATAGTAACTTGAAGGATGGGGTCCTTCAAGTCCCAGTGGGCAAGTCTAGAGAGTGAGTCAAATAGGCAATGAAGTGCAAATTAAATAGAAAAGAGAATAACCAGTAACTGGGAAGATCAGGGAAATAATAAAAACTAAGGAGAGATGCTATTCCCTTGGTCATTGGTGACAGTATTAAACTTATACTCCTCAAAAAGAGATTGGTGCTCTTTCATAGATTGTTACTGAATTGAGATTTCAATTCAAAGCCATTCCTTTTAAAGGAATAATTTCATATTTTATTATTATTATTAAGAATTCTTTTTAATTACAAACTAGTAAATTTTTTTTAGGTTTCTTTTGCAAGGCAAATGGGGTTAAGTGGCTTGCCCAAGGCCACACAGCTAGGTAATTATTAAGTGTCTGAGGCCAGATTTGAAACCAGGTACTTCTGACTCCAAGGCCGGTGCTTTATCCACTATGCCACCTAGCCTCCCCACAAACTAGTAAATTTTTAATAATGTTATTAATTTTTACCATTTTCCTTCCATTATACACATTATATGACCATTAGTTTATGTACTAACTTATAATTCTGATTTAAACATTCCTCACTTAGTCTGGATGTTTGCTATATGTTCACTTTTGATTTAGGATTTTTTGTTACCTCAATACTTTCTATTTCCCTTAAAAATATTTCTCTTTTTCAAGCCAAAATACATATTTATTTTGTATGTTCAGGGGATTTAGGGGCTGCACAAACAAGGTAGCACTAACTACTAATCCTAGAGGATAGGGAAATTTTTGTAAGTATTTGACTGTATCTTTTCCTCCCCACTTCTTGCCTGGCCAAAAATTGTGAGACACTATAAAGAAGTAGATTGAGCATTACACCATCCTTGTAACTCTCAGGAGAAGAGCTCCCCTTCTTGGCCACCACACTCCTCTGTTCTATTAAAAATGTCTTTTTAATTTGCATCCTCAGGCTTTACACAATGATTGGAACATGATTTAATACTTTAAAATGCTATTCTTTCCTTTCTTCATTCAGCCAGTCCTTTACAGATTAAGTGGAAAAGACTGACAAATATCAATTATTTTCGTGGGATTGAGGGGGCTGGGCAAGCATTGTAAGTCTCCATTCCTGAAACCTCTAGAGAATATAAATTATAACTTAATGGATAAGAGGCAGTTCTCCATTCTCTTCCCCACTTCTTCTGAAAGTCGAGAAAAGGAAACTTTGGCTCTTCTATTCAAAATTCTTTACTCAGACCATTTGCTCTTGGTGCATATATATCTATGTCTATATCTATATCTATATCTATATCTATATCTATATCTATATCTATATCTATATCTATATCTATATCTATATCTATCTATCTATCTATATATATATATATATATATATATATATATATACACACAAGGACTAAAAGTCAGAGAGCTTGCCTGTCCAGTCTTCAAAGGCAAAGTTATCTTGTCCTTATATAATTATCCTAGCCTCTTGTGACACTTTCCCAGACTTCTCTTCTGGCACAGGCTCAATGGTTGGGTTTGATGACACTGCCTTCTTTATGATACCCCCTCCAAACATCTAAAATGTAATGAAGTGCTAATTGCTAATTACAGCACTAACATATTCAATTGAAAATTTGAATTTACAGCTTTCTTGCCAGGGTGGTGTTCAGTGAAGGTTGGTTATTTGCCAGTTTGCATGACTAAGATTTAAAAGCAAATTAATGATTGAAGGGTAAGAATAAAATATTTGATCAACTTGCCAAGTCAGCCATGCTTGGCAAGAAGTGAAGCAGGGAGTGTTTCAAGTAGCAATTACTATCATCCTTGAAATCAAGCACATTGTAATAACTACAGAATCGAGGTGTTGTGGCTCAGTAGGGCAGCCAGAGTATGGGGTGCGGTTGAGTTCTAAAGCCAGAACTTTTGTTAAAAAAGTCAATTCAAGGGATTGAGGGATGAAGAGATATAGTGAAAAGGGAACTGAATTTGAAACCAGTAAAACTAGATTTGTATCATGATTTTGCTACTTATAACCAAAGTTACTTTGGGGAGATCATTTACACCCTGAGCCTCAGTTTGCATAAAATAAAATAGATGATCCAGATGATTTCACTTTTAATAGATTTTTTTTAAACCAGTCCCCTTTGATCTTAAATTATACAGGCTTTCTTCTGTATCATCTCCCTAGTCTTTCTAGAGAGTCATAAGTGATTGTTTTAAATGTGATTGCTTTAAAAATAAAACAATAAGTGATTGTTTTAAAATAAAGGAGCAGCAGAAGAAAAAATTGTAAAATCCATCAATTTTCTGAAAATCTTTGATATATGTAGTGCTCCATACCTATAGATTTCAAACCTGGTAGAGGAAGGAGGGCAGGGCATGCTTTTCTCTTTCTTTTGGGGGACTTAATCCAGATTTTTAAAGTCCCTTTTATGCTAAAGCATATAATTAAATAATTCAATGCAATGTGGGGGCATTGAAGCTTGAGTCAAAAGACAAATGGTAGGTTTGAAATCAGAATTCAGACTTGGTGTGCATCCTTGTTCTTATTCTCCTGACTCTGGTCAAACAATCTCCTGACTTGTTTTTGTCACCAGTAAAATAGTGATTTCTGTGATCACTTTCAGCATTAAATCTATGATTTTTTTTGATTCTAAGAAGCATGGCATAGCCCAGAAAAATACAAGCAACAACCCGTAGAAGCTCAGTAGATAAAGTGTCTTTCTAGAGGTTTTTTTTCCTTTAGCATTCAACATTTCACCAATATTTCATCTGCTTTGCCTCTGCAGGCTATACTCTATAATAATACCTGAGTAGAGTGGACACTAGATAAGAGCTTTAAAAAAACTTGGGAAAAGGAGGAAAAATATAAAAATCACTGAAGTGACAATTTATACAGAGCTTTTTTTTCTCATATTATTTCAACCCAGAAGCCTTAAATCTAATCACAGCATTGCCATTTAGACAGCTTGAAGCTGCAATATGGGGAGCATCGTGTAAGAGACTGAACCCTGATTTAGGATCTGGGAGACCTGACTTTGAGTTCTGATTGCTACCAATGGACTGTGCAACTTTAAATAAGCCTCTTGGCTTATCTGGTTCATAGATTTCTCCATGGTAAATAGTAGAAGAATTTCCAAAATTCTTTTAATCTCAATCTTTTCTTTAAAACAAATATAATTCTTTTTAAAAAGGTTTTCACAAGGCAATTGGGGTTAAGTGACTTGCCCAAGGCCACACAGGTAGGTAATTATTAAGTGTCTGAGACTGGATTTGAACTCAGGTACTTCTGACTCCAGGACTGGTGCTCTATCCACTGTGTCACCTAGCTGCCTCAAATATAATTTTTTTTAATAGTTAGGGAGTGAGATGACACAGTGTATACAGAGCTGGGTCTGGAATCAGTAAGATGAGTTCAAATTCAGTGTCAGATACTTTCTAGCTATGTGAACCTGTGTAAGTCACGTAATGTCAGTCTGCCTCAATTTCCTCAGTTTTACGACGAGAATCATAATGGCATTCATCTCTCAGAGTTTCTGTGAGAATCAAAGGAAATGATATTTATCAAGTACTTACCACAATGCCTAGGACATAGTAACTACTTAATAATATTTTTTATCTCTTCTTTTCCCCCTTCCCCATTATCAATATTCTTGTTGTTATTTAGTAATTATCAGTTGTGTCTGAGTCTTCATGATCTGTTTTCATATTCTTTTGGCAAAGATATTAGTTTACCATTTCCTTTTCTAGCTTATTTTGCATTGGAGGAAAATGAGGCAGAGTGAAATGACTTGCCAAGCTTCACATACTACTAAGAATGTGATACCAGATTTGAACTCAGATCTTCCTCACTCCAAGTTTAGCATTTTATCCACTGTGACAATATTCTACCAGTCTATAATTCACTGCTGAATTTAAAATGAGTATCACTGAAAATACAGCGGAAAAATTCATGGGGTGTGTGAATAAGTTACAAAATATGTGACCGTGAATAAGAATCACAGTAAAGGATGCCATCCAAGAAATGAACAAACACAAAAGATGGGCAGGTCATACATTGAGAGCAAGAGGTAGCTGATGGTTGATTGCCTGTGTGCTCCTCTGGCATCCTTGTATTTTCAAGAGAAAGTGAGGGTGTCCCTGAAAATATTAAGGATACTCCTGGGATGAACTTATCTAAGAACATGGATGGATAGGCTTGGATAGTCTGAGATCTGTTTATAATGTTGGAGAGGATATTCCCATAGCTCATAGATTCATTTCAGTATTTAAGTATTCAAATTTAAATATTTAAACTAGTTAGTTTACTGCAGAGTAAGTATCTTATTTTTATGACTTCCATTTCTAAGATCTTATTATTCTAACTATATGAGACCTTTGAGTAGATGGAATATCTCTTTCTTACATTGAAAATGTATTTAATCCCATAACATAGGATCATATCTTTAGAGTTCAAAAATGAATAGACAGACAGATGCAGGAAAATCTGAATTCAGATCTGACCTTCTGCAACTTCCTAGCTGTGTGAGATTGGGCAAATCATTTAACCTCTCTCTGCCTCAATTTTTTCAACTATAAAATAGAGATAATAATAATAACACATTCCAGGACTACTGTGAGGATCAAATGAGTAATAATTTGAAAGTACTTACCAGTAAGTATTTGGCACAGACTAGAACCAGAATAAATGTTTTCTTTTTCCTTTGTTTTTGTTCCCCAGAGGTCATTTAGTACAACTCTCTCATTTTACAGATAAGGAAACTGAGAACTTAGGTAGGATTTGAAATAGTCTTCTGATTACAGAGACAGTGTTCTTTCTACTGTAACATGAGAGCTCAAGTTCTTGTAAAGAAAAATTCTGGGAAGCAATTCCTTTTTTTCTATAGATTCTCAAAGTATACTCAGTCCTCATAAATTGCTTCAGGTGATGACACTGATGAAAACCCTTCATGTTTTTATTCCTTTGACTTGGATATAAAATCAGGGCTATATTTGTGAAACTATAAAGAAGTCCTTTAAACTTTAATAGAGAAGTGTTCCTTTTCAGAGTAAATCCTTTCACCATGATTCAATGTCCAGTGTTCCATTCTCACTTTAGAAATTAGATCCTTAGTTACTTTTACAAAAGTACTGATTCTGGTAGGGGGTAAGGGGATGATTGCACTGACATTAAGAATGGCTTACCTAAAACCATTCTGCAAGAGATACCAGTTACTGTATAATGTGATCCCTGAATGATATGAACACCTTAGGGAACCTGGCATCCTAGGATGTCCCACTTTCTCTGACATACTTTTTTCCAAATCATTGTAGCGGAAGAATTTTCCTCCTCTCCTCATTCTCTATGTTTAGCTATCAACACAAAGCAGATCATAAATGAGAAAAGTCAAAGTTTTCTTTCTTTGTTTGAACTTCTATTTTGTGTTCAATAGCAAAATATGAAGTTTTTGTAATTTCACACAGGAACCAGAGTGCCTACCCTCAGATTCTTGGCCTGTAAAGTGTTAGAATTTAAGTGGAATTGGAGTGAGAATGAAAGACTAAAATATGACATAGTCCCTCATTTTACTATTGGTTAAACAATATATTGTTAGATTAAATTTTCTAAACTATTCTGCTATCCTCTTCCATTTTACAGGGGACTTCATCTCAATCACATTCATTGTTATAACTTCCTTTAAAAATATCTTGCTTCATTTCCTTGTCACTCATGTAATCTTTGTCACTATTTCCCCCCATGTGTTATATCTATAGTTGTTGGGGTATCACTCTTTTCTTTGATGATTTGATAAAAATTGATAATTTCCTTCATTTTATTTGACATTTCTCCTGTTTAACCATATTTTCAGCCTCAATTTTAGATCTGAGATTTTTGTCCTTAGGGTAGTTCCCTCTAACATTTTTGGATGGATTATGTATGGCTTGTTTGACCCTGTAGTTCTTTCATAGAGATGCCACTGCTACTAATGATCCTTATGGAATGGTCATTGATAGGTTTCACCTTCTTGCCTCAATTCCTGGCTTCTGTCTCATGTCTATTGTGCATTCTATCCTTGTCTAATCTTTCCTTTTATTCCTTATATTAAGCATAAATGTTAATGGGTATTTTCCTCTTGGCTAAGACATAATCAAGTGGGATGTTAGAGAACATGCTACCTCCCTTGTGGCTCACCAAGCACTGATAACCTGGTTTTGATTTGCTCCTGTCTCCATTGTGTTTCCCACTGCTATGAGAAGCATTTAGTTGGGACTTGTCAGTAGGAGCTGAATTTATTCTCATTTCTCTAATAACCCAGAGTTGGCATGTGATTTCAAGTTACTGTTTACTGGAGCTAAGACTGCTTTTGCACTCTTGCTGTTCAAAGCACTAATTGGTATCATGTCCTTTTGTGGGAGTTCATTCAAGTTGCCTGGCTTCAGTTATTTCTAACTTCTCTTGGGTTCTAGTCTGTTTAATTATACTCATGCTGGCTTTTGTGATAGAGTCTCTTTCATGGCCTTCACCTTCTCTAGGCTGATTTTCTGGCATTCATACTTATTTCCTGGTGTGACTTTATTTTCTGACTCCTTTTGATTCTGAATTGTCCTATATTTGAGTTAGCTTTCCTTTCTCAACTCCTTTACTCAGCTCTGCTGGCTCCTACCTCTCTTTTTGTTTAGTTTTACACTATATGTAAGAATTCTCTTTCTTTTTTATTGTTCATTTTTATTTTCCATTTCCATTATTGTTTGTCTTTTTGTGTTACTTTTCTGATATTTCCTGAAGTGTATATGAGAAATCTATGTTTTTGTAAAAGTTTTCCTATGTCCATGTTATCTAGAAATCAGTTGATATATATTAATTTTGTACCTTCTATTTGTAAAATCATGTAGCTAAAATTTCCTTCAAGTCAGCACTGAGAAATACACTGTTCTGGAGAGCAATATGAAGCTATGCCCAAAGAAAAATCATACCCAGAAATTCCAATACTAGGCCTATATCCAGAAGAAATCATAAAAAATGAGAAAAGTTTCACATGTTCTAAAATATTCATAGTAGCTCTTTTTGTAGTGGCAAAGAATTGGAAATTGAGGGGATGCCCATTAATTGGGGAATGATTGAACAAGTTATGGTATATGAATGTTAAGGAATATTATTGTTCTATAAAAAAACCATAATTCTAGAGAAGTATGGAATGTCTTTCAGAATCTGATGCTGAGTGAAAGGAGCAGAATTATGAGAAGAACATTGTACATATTAACAACAGTATGGTGAGTTGATCAACTTTGATGGATGCAGCTCCTTTCAGCAGTTCAGAGAGTTAGGACAACCCTATTAAATGGGCTATTGACAGTGCTATCCCCATTCTGAGGAAAAACAAAACAAAACAAAATAAAAAACCTTTCAGAATCTGAATGAACACTCCATTTTTTAAAAATTCTCTTATCTATTTCTTTCATATCTCATGGTTTTCCTTCTTTTCCCTTAATCCTAATTCCTCAGACTGAAAATGACTAATCTATAAACATGTTTAACACAAATTTGCATGTGCAATATTCACCTGACTGCTGCTAAGGGGAGAGGTTTGGGAAGGGAGGGTGGAAGGAAATCATGTAACTTAAAAATATGTCTATGCATATGAATAAATGTTGAAAAAATTTTCATAACTTGTAACTGGAAAACTAAAATAAAATAACAATTAAAAAAGAGAGAGGAAACACAGTGTCAGAATGGAAATTGTGGCATTAGAGTCAGAAATCCAGGGTTTGAGTTCTAACTCACGTGTTTTCTTTGTAACATTGGGCAAATCATTCTATCTCTGTGCTTCAATTTCTTTTTTTGTGAAATGAGAGGGTAGGATTAGATCATGGTTTCTTTTTTATTGTTTATTATTTTTTGAGTTGTACAATTTCCCCCCCCAATCTTGCTTCCCCCTCCCCCCCCAGAAGGTAGTCTGATAGTCTTTATATTGTTTCCATGCTATACATTGATTGAAACTGAATGTATTGAGAGAGAAATCATATCCTTAGGGAAAAAATAAAATATATGAGATAGTAAAATTACATAATAATATTTATTTAAAAAAATTAAAGATGATAGTCTTTGGTCTTTGTTTAAACTCTACAATTCTTTCTTTGGATACAGATGCTATTCTCCACCCTAGATACCCTAAAATTGTCTCTGTTGCACTGATAAAATGAGCAAATCCATTAAGAGTGATCATCAATCCCATGTTGTTGTTAGGGTGTACATTGTTGTTGTAGTTCTGCTCATCTCACTCAGCATCAGTTCATATAAATCCTTCCAGGCCTTTCTGCATTCCCATCCCTCCTGGTTTAATAGAACAGTAGTGTTCCATAATGTACATATACCACAATTTGTTCACCCATTCCCCAATTGATGGGCAGTAACTCAATTTCCAATTCTTTGCCACCACAAACAGAGCTACTATGAATATTTTTGAGCAAGTGATGTTCTTGCCCTTTTTTTTACGGTCTCTTCAGGATATAGACCCACTAGTGGTATTGCTGGATCAAAAAGAATGCATATTTTTATTGCCCTTTGTGCATAATTCCAAATTGCTCTCCAGAAAGGTTGGATGAGTTCATAGCTCCACCAATAAACAATGTATTAGTGTCCTAGATTTCCCACATCTCTTCCAGCATTGATCATTGTCCTTTCTGGTCATATTGGTCAGTCTGAGAGGTCTGAGGTGGTACCTCAGAGATGCTTTAATTTACATTTCTCTAATCAGTAATGATTTAGAGCAATTTTTCAAATGACTATAGATTGCTTTGGTTTCTTTATCTGTAAATTGTTTCTGCATATCCTTTGACCATTTGTCAGTTGGGGAATGGCTTGCTTTTTAAATAAATTTGACTCAGTTATATATATATATATATATATATATATATATATATTAGAATGAATCCTTTGTCAAAAATATTCATGGTACAAATTTCTTCCCAATTTACTACATTTCTTTTGATCTTGGTTACTGTGGTTTTGTTTGTGCAAAAAATTTAATTTAATGTAATCAAAATTGTCTAGTTTGTTTTTAATGATATTCTCCATCTCTCCCTTGGCCATAAACTGCTTCCCTGTCCATAGATCTGAAAGGAAAACTATTCTTGATCTCCTAGTTTGCTTATAATATTGTCTTTTGTGTCTAAATCCTGTATCCATTTTGCTCTTATCTTGGTATAGGGTGTGAGATGTTGGTCTAATCCAAGTTTCTACCATACTAACTTTTAATTTTTCCAACAGTTTTTATTGAAGAGAGATATTTTATCCCAAAATTTGGAATCTTTGAGTTTATTAAACAGCAGATTACTATAATCATTTCCTGCTATCTCTTTTTCATGTAGTCTATTGCACTGATCCACTACTCTATTTCTTAGCCAATACCAGATGGTTTTGATGACTAATGCTTTATAATCCAATTTTAGATCTGGTAGGGCTTTTTTCCATTAAATGGGTTTTTTCCATTAAATCCCTGGAAATTATTGACATTTTATTTCTCCATATGAATTTGCTTATCATTTTTTTTCTATTTCATTGAAGTAATTTTTTGGAATTTTGATTGATAGGGCACTAAATAAGTAGTTTAATTTAGGTAGACTTGTCATTTTTTAAAAATTTACCTCAGTTTATTCATGAGCAGTTGATATTTGCTCAGTTATTTAAATGTGATTTTATTTGTGTGAGAAGTGTTTTCTAGTTGTTTTCATAGGATTTCTGAGTCTGCCTTCGCAGGTATACTCTCAAGTATTTTATATTGTCTGAATTTACTTTGAATGGGATGTATATTTCTACCTCTTGCTGCTGTATATTGTTATTAATATATAGAAATCCTGAGAATTTGAGGGTTTATTTTATATCCTGTGACTTTGCTAATGCTGCTAATTGTTTCTAGTAGTTTTTTCAATGATTTTTTAGGATTCATCTGCAAAGAGAGAGTGAGTGTTTTTTTCTTCTTTCCCAAATCTATTTCCTTTAATTTCTTTCTCTTCTCTTATTGCTGAAGCTAACATTTCCAGCACAATATTGAATAGTATTGATGATAATGGACATCCTTGTGTCACTCTTAGTGACACCTAGATCAGAGTTCCTTAACCTGGGGTCCCATTAACTTATTTTAAAAAGTATTTTGTTAACTATATTTCAATATAATTAGTTTCCTTTGTAATCTTATGTATTTTATTTTAATCAGAGAAAGACTCCACAGACTTCTACTCTTGGGAATTTCACATAACCTGGGTCAATATGGTCTCTGTGGTATTCTTCCAAATATGACAATCTGCATAGACTATTCTGATAGAAAATGACTCTCTATTGGAAATTGTAAAGGGAATTTTTGGAGTCCAAGGAAATGCTTATCACATTCTTTAGACTGGAGATGATCAGGCAATGGATTTGACATTTCCACTGGAATTGCTAGAGCATCCTATATTTGGTTACTAAAGAATCACCTTTTTTCTGTTGGATTGATTTTTTTTTTGCAAGGTAATGGGATTAAGTGTCTTGCCCAAGGCCACACAGCTAGGTAATTATTAAGTATCTGAGACTGGATTTGAACCCAGGCACTCCTGACTCCAGGGCCAGTGCTTTATCCACTGCACCACCTAGCTGCTCCTGATGGATTGATTTTTTGAATTGATTTATATTTTATAATTTTTTTTATGAAATGACCCACTCATGCACCATGAATTATCCCAATTAGATGTGGTTCTCAACCTTTCTCTACTATTTTTTAAAAGATTGTATTTATTTTATTTATTTTGAGTTATACAATTTTCCCCCTCTTACTTCCCTCCCCCATGCCCTACAGAATGCAATTTGCCAGTCTTTACATTGTGTCCATCCTTTCTCTACTATTGCAGAAATGTGTACATGTTTTCTTGTCTTTGTTCAGGCAAACACTGGTGGAATATGCCATAGTGGGGAAGAAGAACAAGTGAATGTAGTCTAAAAACTAAGTTAGAATGAGAAAATAGCAAGAAATACTCACCCTGAATATCAACAACTATTCCCAACAATTTTGACAACTGGTTGAGAAGGCAATGAATTCAATTCAGAGGCTATATTTTTCCTGTAATGCTACCTACTTGCCTGTGGGCACTGAAAGGTTAAGTGACTTACCAAAGATCACACAACCTGCTTGGGTCAGAAGTGGGACTTGCTCCATGGGGTCACAAAAAATTGGATATGACTGAACAACAACTTCATGACTCTTAGGGTATCTCTCTATTCACTTTGTAACACTCCCTCTCTAAGACCTTAATAGATAATTCAAACTCTCCTTAATTCCATAATCTACTGTGGCAACTGTTTCATGCTGTTCCTTAATGCGAATTTCCAGAACCCTCCTCCTACACCCTTAAAAAAAAATCATTATAGGCAGATCACTATTCTAAAGATGAAGCTTTCTTGATTTGGACATGTTTGACCTTAGGGAAAAAATTCAGAGATCATTGACCTGATTGTAAACAATGTCATTCCATTGTGGTATGCAGATTGTACTCTTTAGGTATAACATTTAGGTCCCAGGATCACCTTTATGTCATAAGGAGGCATTAACTGAATTGGAAAAATTTATAGTTAATTAGTCAATGCTTATATTTTATTTACTGTCAATTTGGGGATGGGGCAGTTGTCACACCTCTGTGTGTGATCTCTGAGTTTCCATTTAAAAGTTGCTGTTCATTGAACTGAATGTAAATTGTCTGGGGACTGTTTTAAACAAAGTGCTGGAATAGTGCTAAGCTATGGTAAAGTATTTCAGTTGCACCAAGGTCAACTTTCAAGCAGTATGATCTACAGTGTGATGTCCATGTCCACGGAGAGCAAATGTTCTCAAACCCCATTTGGACTTGGACTATTATCTTCTGTCAGTTGGAAATTGATTACTGTGGCGATGCTTCTTATGTAATTCTAAGTAGTGTATTCTTTAGATCCTGATGACTTGCTGTGCATGGGTCTTGAACAGAGTATAAAAATAGATTTTTCATCTGAACTGTACATGGTAGAATTTAACAATGATAATGCATATATATCCACATTTGATTCACTTACCAATCATTTGATGCACACAAATGGCCATGGAACTTATCTCAAAGTAATGTCTTTAAATAATCGGAGGAAAGACTTACTTTCAACTAGAGTGTAGAGGTATTGTTTCTTTTTTCTTATCATTTAAGTTCACAGACACCTTAAAATCTAGACATGAATGTTCAAAAGCCTTCAGTCTCCAGGTGGAGAACCCTTACTTAGATCACTGAATTTAAAAAATTACACTTATACCAAATTTTCAGTTGTTTGTGGAATTCTAGAGGTAAAGTTGGGAAGGATCTGAAAGGTCACTGAGTCCAATGTCTTTACTAATTAGTAAATGTCTATTCTTGATTCATAGACCACAATGCCTTTTTACCTTAATATCAGTCTTCCATGCCTGTATCATACTCTAAACTGGAAACTTTGAGAGATGGAATTGTTTTAACTTTGTGAATGTTCTTGAGCACTTTGTACAGTGCACAAAGTAGATGCTTAAGAATTATTTTTTTTTCCTGAATAAGTGATTAGTGAGTCTGGCAGATCTTCCAGAAGAGTTATACTACCTACATTGTTTAGCCTGTACTCCAAAATATTATTTTGTGAGATCAAGTCACTGATATTAGAGATAAGAACACAATTGGAGAGAATAAAGTATGTTAAAATGGGGGGGGGGGACTAAAGAAACCAATTAATATTTAAGGAAGAATGACATTTAAACACAGTTTTAATTGTTCGGTTGTTTCAGTTATGTGTAACTCTTTGTGACTTTATTTGGAATTTTTCTGGCAAAGATATTGGAGTGGTTTCCCATTTCCTTCTCCAGTTCATTTTACAAATGATTAAACTTAGGTAAATGGTTAAGTGACCCAGGGTCATGTTGTTAGTAAACATCTAAGGCCAGATTTGAACTCAGGAAGATGAATCTCCATGACACTAGACCTGGGACTCTCTGTTTTCTGTGACATCTAGCTGTCCTTAAACACAGTACTGTTGATGTTAGTAGAAGGGTCATTTTGGAAAAAGTGTTCTAACATCTAGTATTATAATAACGTTATGTCCTATGCATAATAATATAATGCTACAGATTATGGTTTATGAAACCTGACAACACCCTGCTTGAGTTTCTTTCCGTCTTAGCACTGACATATTTCTGTTAAACCCTTTTATTTACTCTTTCTTGTCTTGTGAACTGCATACATTGTCAAGACACCTAATCAGAATAATTAGAATGACAGAATCTATAAGGTGGAGGAGACTTTTGAGATCATGGTATCCGACTTATTTGATGTTTTACCAAAGAGAATATTAAAGACTACAAAGGTGACTCTAGATTGTGAACTCCTTGAGGGACAGTATGGATTGTCTTTTGCTCTTTTTTTTTTGTATCCCCAGGATTTAACACAGTATCTGGCAAAGAGTTGAATCTCAATAGATATTTTTTGAATAATTTGTTCAAGGTTACATAGATGATAAGAGATGTCCTACTAGCCCAAGGTAACATAAGCAATAATTGCAGAGCTAAGATTTGAAACTTGATACATTAGCATTAAAATCAATGCTCCTTCTAATATATTAAATTGTTAGATTTTACAAGAGGAGAGTCTAATCATGAAATAGAATGACATTAACTTCTTTGTATAATGCACAAATCCAGGACTTTGACTTTTTTCACAGAGTAAAAGGTCATCTTTGTAGAAACTATCTCCAAGAACTTTTGAAAATTAGTTGGCACAGTAGATGAAATGCTGGACATGTAATCCAAAAGACTAGAGTTTGAACCCTGCCTAAGATGCTCACTATCTGCGTGACCTTGGGCAAATCACTTCATATATTTGTGCTTAAAATTACTTTTCTGTAAAATGGGGGTTCTAAAATCACTTACCTCAGAGAGTTGTTCATGGTATATCTACCCCAATGACATCATGTTAGGCACTTTGTATACTTTAAAGTATTATATTTATCCTTATTCTAATGGCTCTTCATTCACTCAAATAGTCTACTCATCCAAAATTTATATAGATCTATGATCTCATTGATGTAGGCAAATAAGTTGCCTCTACCCCCATAGAAACATGGAAGAAGAAGATCATATAGAACTGGGAGAGAACTTAGAGGTAAAACACTCTTATTTTTACAGATGGAAAAAATTGGAGTTGACTGATTAAGAAACTTTTCCAGACTACACAGCTAATAAGCATCTTCTTGCCTCTAAGTCCCTCCAAAAATGCAGATTGTAACTCATCGTTAATGATGGTTTTATAGACATGGATTGACCTGCTCATATTCACATTTATTTATTTCACATTTATTTATCCGAGGCAGGATTTGAATCTGTGTCTTCTTGATTTTAAGACTGGACTTCTCTATTCACTATCCTGTCATTTCAATGATCTCCTTTTCCATGGCTGTGGATTTCTTTTGCTAGTAAGTTTTGTAGATACAGTGTCACTTTCTATTCAAATGTTCAGAAGATATTATGCCTTATAGTTTTGAACTTGATTCTTCTGATACATAATGACATATTTTAGAAGACTAAAGTTTTTTTGGTGTTCATTCCTAAAACCAACTCAAACTTGTTTCTATCCATCAGTCTTAAAATAAACTTCCTTTTAAGACATTTGAAAGCTTTTTCAATAGTCTACTTGATGGTCAGAGTTCTTTTTAAAAACATATTTGAAAAGAGTACTTGACAAAAAGCATTAGAACATAGTTCTTCTATAGTATAGGTTTTTGATATGGCAGACATATTTACTGATGCAAAGAATAAGGAAAATAGATAAGGGAAATTGTGCAATTGTCTTTTGGGGTAGAATAAACATATGAGTAAATACAAAGGTGTACATTAGTTTATGCACTTGAAGAAAATACTTTTTTAATATTATTCAAAAATGCAACATTCCTAAATTGAATTAATTGCCTTAAACTGGTGATTAGCCTGTTAAGGTTAACAGTTCTTAGATTATTTTATCATATTTCCAGCTATTACCTGAGTGACCTTGGGAAAAATATTTAAGTCAGTGAGGTCTCAGGTTCTTTATTTATAAAATAAAAGGATTGGATTTGATGTCCTCCAAGATCCCTTAAAACTCCAAATCTTTGATTCTCTAATTGGGAGGGTTAGTGTTATAAAAGATAAAATATAGACCTTGATTTAGGAAGACCTGTTTAAAACTTAATTGCGACTGTTAAAAAAGTCATTGTATTTCTATCAACCTTAGTTTCTATATTTGTAAAATGGAGAAAATTAAGATATCAGCAAAATAATACATATAAAGCATTTTAAAGGCTTTACAAGGTCATATAAATGTCACCATCATCAGAAATATTTGTTAAATGTTTTGTATTATGATGGTAAAGGATGATAATACACTTTAAAAATTTACTGCTCTAATGGTGACAAACCCTAGCTGTTTCCCTCTAAGGACCTCTTAACACATTCTTGAGGGAACTTTTATAATTTTTACATTATTACCTTTGGGAAGATTTGCATTGTACTCAATCCACAAATTAAAAAAATGGCATAAGGAGGTGAAGGATTATGCAGTACTTGGTGGCAATGCTAGAAATAGCATTTCAAGTCCTTAGGCAACACTTCCATCCACCTTGCTTTCACTGATAAGGTAATGAATGATTGTTAATTTGAAATGTGATAGTGCTAGTCAGAATAAAATCTAAATTTTGTCAATGGCATGAAATTTGAGAGTTAATACTATAGTTCATTCACTGCAGTTTTGCCAGGATGGAAGGTAAAATGAATAAAGACATGTCCAAATCTTCTAACTCTACTCCATTCTCTAAATCTTCTCTTCTACATGCAAAATTGGATCCATCATGGGTTTATAGGATTTAGAGCTGGTATGGACTATGTAGGGCATCTACTGTATGTTACTGATGAACAAACTGAGGTCTAGAGAGTTTAAATTACATCATCTTAGTATTTAGAACTGGGTAGTTCAATGATTATAGATTTATAAAAGGAAGCAACATTTATAGGTCACCTGGTCCAGATGATTTCATTTGACCCAAGAGGAAATAGAGATTATTTACTAGTTTGTCCAAATTTACATAGCTAGTAAGAAGAAAATCCTAAACTTGTCAATGACCATATTTGTTCTCTGGTGATGGATTCTAAATCTGGTCTTCTTCCTACTGTAGTAGGCAACTAAGTAATGCAAAAGTTAAAACAAAAGACTAGGAATCAGAAGACCTGAGCTCAAATTTGCCTCAGTCTCTTATTAAGCTGTGTGAGCCTAGGCGAGTTACTTAACCTTTATGCCTTAGTTTCCCCATCTGTAAATAGAACCTACCGTCAAAATTGTTTGAAGATCAAATCAGTATATGCCAAGCACTTTTTGTAAATCTTAAAGAGAGATATAAATGCAATGATTGATGATCATGATGATGTCAGTAGGCAGATCTAGAATACAATTTGAAGAATTAGTGATTTACTCCACTAAGGAGAATATGACTAGGCAGTCATTTTAAAGAATGATCTTACTGCCAGAGGGTGACTACTCTGGTTAAAGAAGGAACTAAGTACAGGAGGAAAAGTGATGACATGAGGTAATAGAGGGAAAGTGACAATCTTCCTCTCCCAAACAAGCTTTACCAAGTTCATAATCTTGTCTCAGTTCCACTCTTGGCATAGTGGTTTTTGTTTAGTTGTTCAGTCAGGTCTGGTTCTTTATAGGTCATAGTGACCAAGACTGTTCATGGAGCGTTCTTGGCAAAGATTCTGAAGTGGACTGTCATTTCCTTCTTCAGGGGATTAAGGTAAATGGAGATAAATGATTTGCCAAGGATCTCATAACTAATAATTGTTTGAGACCATAGTTAAACATATCTTCCTGACCTTAGGCCCAGCACTCTATTTAGTGAATCACCTAGCTGCCTCATAGATGGCTATAGTGGTACAAGTGTTAAATGAAGAGGAAAGGCTTGATTGTAAAGACAGAAAGAAAAAAAAAAAGTATAAGGGCCAGAGAAAAGATACTGATAAAAGGAAAACTGCAATGGGAGAAAAAGGTTGAGAAGGCTTGAAATGAGAAACAATAGGTAGCACTTTAATGTTTGCAGAGCACTTGGTATAAGTTATTTCATTTGGTTCTCACAAAAGCCCTGCAAAATAGACGATGTTGATATTATTATTCTCATTTTACAGATGTGTAAACTGAAGTTCTCAGATTTTAAGTGACTTAACAAAGATCACATAGATAGGACATGAATTCATTTTCTTAACTTCTCAATGTTAAGTTCAGTACTCTATCCACTATGCCACCTAAATGCCTAACTAAAGACTAACCCAGCTATCTAAACCAGTTTTGCTATTTTGATGAAAAGCTATAGCCCTTACCTAATATAACTACTTTGTATACTTTTATTGATCATTTGTTAGAATACAGAAAATTTTTCTCTTAAGACAACTATCAGAGGACATCTACATACTTACTCCAATACTTGAATAGATATTTTGTGGCAGCTGAACTCCAGCAGGGGAAAATCCAAACTCTTCCAAACTTTCAGCCTCTTCTTTTTGTATGCATTTTTACCTGTTTATGATTCCCGTTCCACAGATAAACCATTGCCAATTCTGGAGTACTTCCTTTAATTTTTAGGGTTACATTCTTCCTATATAACCCCCACCAACACCTTTTTAAGTCATATGTATCTAAAATGTCTTTTAGCCCATTAGCATCATCATAAGTAAAATAGTACAGTCTACTTATACCTACTTATATCCTTGGTTATACACTATATTCTATATGCATACTATTCTAATAGGCATGTTATAAAACATATAAAACAAAATTTAGAAAGAATGAAGCAAACATTTTATATTTTTACTTGTTAATAGTATTTCTATCAACTTATTTTATTTTTTCTTCCCTTTTGATTTTTTTACATTAATACTTATTTGTGGAATAAAGCAAGCATTTCCATAAAATTGCATAATAAAAAGATGATTGTATGTGAAACTTGCCCTAGTAATTAATGTGTACTAAGGACAACTTGCTATTCCTTTCATATATACAACAAAATTATCATGTAAATTTTTTTGTCTTTTTATACACTTTTCCCACCCTACCCTAAAGATGGCTAGCTTTAGAAACATATACATATAGACACACACACACACACACGTATAATTATTCTATACATACTTCTATTTATCAGTTCATTTTGTTCATTTGTTCTTTATAGCTATTTATAATAGCCAAAATAACTTTCACTCAAAGTTGTTCTCAAAACAATATTGCAATTACTGTGTATAGTGTTCTTGGTTCTGCTCATTTAGTTCTTCATTATTTCATGTAACTCTTACCATGTTTTTCTAAGATCATTGAGCTCATCATTCCTAATGTCACAGGAGTATTCCATCATGATCATATACCAAAACTTGCATACTATTTGAAGGGCATCCCTATAATTTCAAGTTCTTTATTACCACAAAGAGGTCATTTCAGAACATATAGGTTCTTTTCATTTTCCCCTAATCATCTTTGGAAATAAACCTAGTAATGGGTCAAAGAAATTGGTAGTTTAATATTACTATTAATAAAATAACTTTAGTGATAGCCAAGGCCTCACTCTCCTTTCTCACGTCTTCCCAGTACTCACATCTCTGTATTATTAGTTTATAATTCAGTTAAATTATTTCTGTATCTTGCTATGCAGATGAATGTTTTTTATAAAGACATTTTTTTACTGAAAAATATAGTGATCAAACAATAGGTCATAGCAGTTAGTTGCCAGAAAAACTTTTCTGCAGGAGTAATTTCTTTCTATGTAAATATAAATGTATTCAGTTTAAAATAAACAAATAAAAACAAATTCTCATGATTTCAACTCAGCAGAAGGTTTTCAATATAAATCCATTTCTATTTCTTCAATGGTTCCATGGTTCTGTTTGATGCATGGTTTCATTCCTTATTTGCTATTCATGTCTGGGGCTTTGATTTTTATAAGAGTGTGAAAAATAACAAGAAGGTCAATTTGGCTGAATTGCATATAGAAGGAAGGAGAGTAAGACTGCAAAGGTATATTGGGTCTAGGGTGTGATAGCTTAAAATGTCAAACAGGAGTTTATATTTGATGCTAGATTAAAATGGTAGTCATTGGATTTTATTGAGGAGGTAGAGAGGTGACAGGATGAGACCTGAGCTTTGAGAAAATTCTTTTGACATCTTTGAGGAAGAGACACTAGAATAGCAAAAAATCTGGTACAGTGAAAATAACACTCCTTAGTCAAAGATCTGAGGTTCAGACTCTGTCTCTGATATTTATCTCTCTGATCTTAAATATAATATTACTCATATAATATCACTGAATCTTAGTTCCTTAATTTATTCAATGATGTTTTTACAATGGCTTGCTTCTGAGTTTTTTCCAGTTTTAGATGAATGATTTTTTGAATCTCTGCAAACTTGGCTCCAAGTCCCTACTGGTGAAACCTTATCTGCTTCTTGAACTGTTTACATTTCAGTGAATGCTTATAATGTGACCTTGAAATAATTTATGTGGTTTTCCACTGAAGATGACACTTATATTTTCAAACTATTTATGGATATTTTGTCTTGTTCTAGAATTGCTAATCAAATAAACTACCAAATAACAAGAAAATAAACATCATGCTGATTTTCAGTCATGTCAGATTTCATGAACCCATTTGGGGTTGGAATGAAAACTGACAAAAATAAAGAGAGGTCAGAGGAAAACCAGGGACAAGCTCTGGGGGATAAAAAAAAAACTAGTGAGGAGATCAAGGAGAATAAGGTAATTAACAGTGTCAAAAGCTAGAAAGGTCAAGTAAGATGGAATTTGAGAAAATGCTATTAGATTTTTAATCTGTAATGCCATTTATTTAACATTTCAGATATTTACTAATTCATATTTCTCTCCAGGAAAAAGAGGTATTATTCTCTTCAAAAAAGGTTTGTTTAAAGGGGTGAGGGAATGTTAATACTAATCTGCTATCTTCATATTTCCAATAGAAAAGCATCAAAACTCAAGACTGAACGATACCTCTAAAGTCTCTAAAGCAACCTACAACTGAATAGGAAAGAGTCAAAGAAAGCATCCAATTGCTTATTACTTCCTACCCAATTCAATCTACTTTTCCCACATAGCTACTGGAAATCTTTTCCCCTAATTTGAATTCATCCATTTTCACTTATTTTTGTATTTATACTGTAAATACTACCATATGTAACTCCTAATGGGTAGGGATTACTTCACTCTTGTATTTTATCCTTAGTTCTAAATGTTTGTTATTTTTTTTTTGCATCATTTCAGTCATGTCCAACTTTTTGCAATGAGATTTCTTAGTAAAGGAACTGAAGTGGTTTGCCGTTTCATTCTCCACCTCATTTTGCAGATGAGGAAACTGAGGCAAAGAGGATTTAATGACCTGCCTAGGTTCACACAGTGAGTGTCTGAGTCTGGATTTAAACTAAGGTTTTCTGACTCTAAGTTCAGTTCTCTATCCACTGTGTAACTTTACTGTCCCAGTTCTTTGTCTGGTCCTTGGTAAATAGTGCTTAATAAATGAAAAGTGCTTAATTTACTGATTTGTTGGTGGCAAGTTCCAAATATTAAGTAGTCCTTCCTAACCATATTCTAGAAAAAAATAATTAAATTGATATTGGTTTATGACGATCACAGAAGTCTTACCTCCAGTCCTTCCAGGGTACAATTTTGCTAAAATTTCCTTCCTCACAGATGCTTTGTTTTCATCCTATAGCAACATTTTTTTTGTCACTAATAACATTTTTTTTTGTTGTGGATACTGAACTAAGTTGGATTATTGATATGTTAGTGGAGATGACTCCTGAGGAAATCATCCTGTTTTTCATACTCTTGAATATATTTATTTTTATTTTATTTTTTTGTAGAATTTACTTCATATTCAAAAGGTCTCACTGAGAAAGCAAAAACAAAAATGGTATGGTTTTTAAAACACTTGATTTATTGTACAGACCTGGAGATTTTTATGCAAATTTTTCACTCTATTCTAGATGATGGATGGAATCTGACAATCCTGATTTAGAGGGTTTTTGCAATTGCTGATCAAAATGGGAGGTCAGAGCAGCAGAAAAACTGTTTATTAAAATAGAAAAAAACAAAATTTCAGTACTTTAAAATATTTATTTCAGAGGTAATCATCACTTGAGTACTTCAGTTCACATACTGAGATATCAAAAGAAAAATACATTAAGAAGTATGTCAATTGGGGTGGCTAGGTGGCACAGTGAATAGAGCAAGGGCCTTGGAGTCAGGAGTACCTGGGTTCAAATACGACCTCAGACACTTAATAATTACCTAGCTGTGTGGCTTTGGGCAAGCCACTTAACACCATTGCCTTGAAAAACCTAAAAAAAAAAAGTATGTCAATCTTGAGTTCTCTATGCTGGAATTAGGTTAGGTTTTTTTTTTTAATAAGATTGAATGGGATCTTCTATTTATGAAGGGCCACAGGAAACAACTTCAGTATCTCCTAAAAACAGCAAGGATAGGGTACTGGGCTTGGGAGTGTAGTAGAACTGGGTTAGGTTCTTCTGTCAAACATATTGCTAATTGAAGTAATTGTTTGACCTGAGCACATAATTTAATTCCTTGGTATGATCATTTGTAAGATATGGGGCCAAGGGACAGCCAGGTGATAGTGAATAGAGCACAGGCTGTGGAGTCAGGAGGACCTGAGTTCAAATCCAGTCTCAGACACTTCATAATTACCTAGCTGTATGACCTTAGGCAAATCACTTAACCCCATTGTCTTGCAAAAATTTTTTTTTAAAAAGATATGGGGACTAGACTAGTTAACCTCCAAGGAAACTTAATCAATGATTTTGTGAAATTCTTTAAGGTGGAACTATTTCTTTCCTACACTTCTGTGTACACATGTATATTTGTAGGATTTCTTTGTCACAAGAAGGCACATACAGAAAAACATGGAAATGAGAAATTTCAAAGTTTGCATGGAAATGCTATTCTATGTCACATTTATAAGAAGCATGTGAAAATGCAACAATAATTTTTCTAATGTATTATATTTTATTTCCTCCCAATTCATGGTAAAACAATTTTTAGCATTTTTTAAAAGATTGGGGTTTTAAATTTTATCCTTCCCTCCTTATACCCCTCCCTGAAATAGTAAGCAAACAGATATAGTTTATACATGTGTGATCATGTAAAACATTTTCACAATAGTCATTTGTACAAATTTTTGAAAAAAAGGCTAAAAGTGAAAAATAGCATGTTTAAATTATAAATTCAGATAATATCCATTTTTTTCTTTGTTCTTTTTTTTTTAGGTTTTTTTGCAAGGCAAATGGGGTTAAGTGGCTTGCCCAAGGCCACACAGCTAGGTAATTATTAAGTGTCTGAGACTGGATTTGAACCCAGGTACTCCTGACTCCAGGGCTGGTGCTTTATCCACTGTGCCACCTAGCTGCCCCCAATTTTTTTTTCTTTGAAGATTGTATGCTTTATCATTAGTCCCTTGGGATTATCTTGGATCATTGTATTGCTGAGAATAGCTAAATCATTCACAGTTCTTCATCATACAATATTGCTTTTACTATGTAAAATATTCTCTTGGTTCTGCTCATTTCACTTTGTATCAGTTCATATCTTTCCATTTTTTTCTGAAATCATCCTGTTTATAGCATAACAATATTCCATCTAAATCATATATCACATCTTGTTTAACTATTTCTCAACTGATAGATGTCTCCTCAATTTCTATTTCTTAGCCACCACAAAAAGAGCTGCTATAAATGTGTGTGTGTGTGTGTGTGTGTGTGTGTGTAAAAAGGTACTTTTCCCTTTTTTTAAAAATGTTTTTTGAGATATAGATCTGTCAGTGGTATTGCTGAATCAAAGAGTATATGGTTTTATATTCCTTTAAACACAGTTCCAAGTTGCTCTCCAGAATGGTTGAATCAATGAACAATTCCACCAAAAGCACATTAGTGCCCCATTTTTCCCCACACCTAGTGCAACATTTATCATTTTCCTTTTTCTGTCATATTAGCCAATCTGATGGTGTGATGGGATGCCTCAGAGGTGTTTTAATTTGCATTGCTCCAATCAATAGTGATTTAGAGCATTTTTTCATATGACTAAATATAGTTCTGATATCTTTTTCTGAAACATGTCTGGTCATATTCTTTGACCATTTATCACTCAAGGAATGACATATTTTTATAAATTTGACTCAGTTCTCTATATATATCTGAAAAATGAAGGCTTTATTAGAGATACTTGTGAAATCAAAAATATTTCCAATTTTCTGCTTTCTTTTTCATTTTTGTTGCTTTGGTTTTGTTTGTGCAAAAACTTTCTATATAATCAAATTCTCTTGTATATAGCCAAATTCTATTGTATCCAGTCAAAATTCTATATGGTCAAATTCTATAATAGTCAAATTCTATATGCTCAAATTCTATAATTCTATATAGTCAAAATGATCTATTTTATTATAAGCATGTTGTAATGCTCATTATAGAAATTGCAATAATTAAGCCATCATGTCCAACTTTTTGTTTTAAAGATGGGGGAAATGAGGCCCAAAGAGGTCAAATGCTGGGATAGCACAAATATTAAGTGGTCTCTTCTCTCATTGGTCTATGCATCCTCTCTCACATGTATCCTTCATGAATTTGTATGTTTGGGTTGATGAAAGTGATCTTCCTTGGTAGAAGCATGAAGTTCTTTTATCAAGGGAATAAGAAAATTTGAGTTCTACAACTCAAATTTTTCTTAAAACAGTTCATCATGTATAACACCCCTTCCCCAACCAATAAGCTTCAGGACCCCCCCATTGTTCTAGGAACAAATATAAAATCCTTTGTTTAGCTTTGAAAGTCTTTCATAACCTGATCTCCCTTTCCTTCTTATGCCTAACTCCTTTCCATACACTGTAACCTAGTTACAGTGTTCCTCACATGAAACCTTACCTTCTGGTTCTGGACCTTTATTTTTTAAAATTTATATAATAAAACAAGCATTTCCATAACATAGTATAATTAAAAAAAAGATAATTGCACATGAAAATATAAATCTATTATGTACAACTTTCTATTCCTTTTAAATATATAATGAAATTATCTTGTGATCCCCCCCCTTTTTCCTTCTCTTCCCCTGAACTCCATGGTTACCATTAGATATACACGTATGTATACTTGTAAATGTGTATACATGTATGTATGTCTATGTAAAATTATTCTAAATACACTTCAGTTTTTCAGTTCTTTCTCTGAATGCAGATAGGTTCTTTTTTTTCATATTTCCTTATAGTTAATTTGAGTATCTATATAATAGCCAAACATCATTTAAAGTCATTTTTAAAAGAATATTTCTCTGGGCCTTTTCACCTCCTAATCCCAACGACTGGAATTTTCTCCCTCTTATTTTTGCCTTCTGTCTTCCTTTGCTTCCTTCAGGTCCCAGCTAGTCTCACAATATACAAGAAGACTTTTGCATATGCCTTAATGCTAGTAGAGTTTCTAGTATACCCTTGCCCCCCCCACGGCTCTCCACTGGCTAGGAGTCTAAATGAGCACTAATGCTCAAAGACTTAGTATGTGTCCAGGATTAAGCTTTGTTTTTTTCTTTTTTCCTGAGAAAATAGGCCCTCTAGGATTTCTCAACCTGACGGCTTCTCAGATAGAATAGAAATCCCTATTGCCTTTAATTGATTAACTCTTGAGTTTGATTTGAATCTTTTATTAGTATTGAACCCCTAGTCATTAAAAATAAAAATGATTCTTCAGCAATGGAACCTGTTTTCTTTTCTATGTGTATTGTCATTTTGCATTTCATCCAGTAATAAAAAGACTGATGGTCCTCTTTTGCAGAGCAAAACTCCCTAATCCTGCTTAATCTGTTTGAGTATGTTGAAAGGAAAGAGTTCAAGTTTCTTGAGCCCTTGGAACCTAGATCAGAGAAAAGAGCCTCTGTACCTGATATCACAGAAATTGGGTTCAGACCTTGGTCAGTTTCCTGTCAGAGTTTCTTCATTTCACAAACTTCATACTTGTTTGTATTGGATGAGTTCTTAGGTCTCTTCTAGCTTTAAATTCATGATTTCCTAAAGAGATGATAAACATTGTATTCATTTAATTAATCAACATTTATTAAGAAGTTAATATGTGCTCTAGCTGTAGCAAGTGCTAGGGATATAAAAAGAGATATAAGACATTCCCTTCCCTCAAAGAGCTCACAGTCTAATGGGACAACTAAAAAAGCACAAACAAGCTATATAGAGTATATATATATATATATATATATATATATATATATATATATATATGACATTGTTTTTGGCAAGACAATGGGTTAAGTGACTTGCCAAAGGTCACATAGGTAATTATTAAGGATCTGAGGTCAAATTTGAACTCAATTCTTCCTGACTCCAGGTCCAGTGCTGTATTCATTGTACCACCTAGCTGGGGAAGGTATTAGAATTGAAAGGCACTGAGAAGACCTTCCAATAAAAAGCTGGGACTTTAGCTGGAACTTTAAGAAAAGCCAGAAGGTAGGGATGACAAAGGAGAGCCTTCCAGGAATGGGGAAGAGACAGAGGAAATGTCTAAAACCAAGGCCAGGAATTTTTATTTGTGAAACAACAAGGAGACTAGTGACTTTAGATGCAAGAGTATTTGGTAAGGAGTAAGGTATAAGAAAACTGTTAAATTAATTGTTATAAATGGCTAGAGAATAGTCCAGAGTGATGAAAATGGTTTTTAATAAGACATCTTAACAAAATAGCACACCTCACATGGTGAGAGAGGGGCAAGAGATTCCAGGAAAGGAAGGTCTTTTATGCAGTTTGAAAGGCAGGAAAAAAGCCTTTCATGCCAATCATAGGCTAGGTTCAAAAATGATACATTGCTTCCTATACATTTCCCCACCCTGCTCATTATACTAAAGAGCAAGGACAGCTACATCTCCTTGAGCATGTGCAAAGGGGAAGGTAAAGACTCTAGGTTAAGTTAAAAACAGGTGGCTCAATCTCATCAGTTTTTGATCAAATGGAGGCTATATCTTTTATCTTAACTCAGTATCTGCTCCTAGGCCACAATATAGGCAGACCCTAGTCTTTGTAATGTAAATTTACAATCTTCCCTTCACATTCTTGTGGAACCCAAACACCCACATTTTCCTCATATTAATGAAGTAGGAAAAATGTTAAGAGAAATATGTTCTATAATCTGTTCTCTCTGCACTGACCATATACCTAACAACATTAACAATTACCCTCTCCCTTTCCTCCCATACTATTTTTCAAGCTAAGAGATGGAGTCATTGAACTTTTTTTTTAAATACCTTGCCCCTCCCTGGCAAGGACTCAGAGTAAATCTTAGCCCCCAGTCAAAAGACAAACCCTTACCAATAAAGCAATGAATCCCTACCTTAGCCTGAAGGGGTTAAATATTTGTGCTACCATCATTCATTAGCTTCTCTCTAATTACCTCCTCTTTGCCCTTTGCACTACTCCTCCTCATTAATATATCTCTCATTATCTCATCTCAGCTCTCTGAGCTACCTGTCCCTTCTTGTCTCTCCCTATGTCCCCCTTTGTCCTTCTTAAAAGCTTGATCACTTCACAGTTGAGCAGCTTGTTTTCCTGTGAAGTTAGCCTGCTCTGGGGGAGCATAATCTATTGCCCCATACCCTTCTTTCCTACTTATCTTTTACTTTCACATCTTCCTTTGGGAGACAGACTGATCTGGGGTGCTTCATCCCCCAAATAATCTCTCATACACCTTTGCCTTCTTTATTACCTATACCCTGCTGGATCACTGACTCTTTGGACGATCCTGCTCTTGGTGAGTGTAATTTCCCACTTGACTTTTCTCTCTGTCCCCTAAACTTTTCCTTAGTGCTCAACCTCTCATGGCATATAGGACCATGTCTAGTAATCCTGCCTGATTCATATCTAACCGCTGGATCCAGATGACTCTAGAGGAAAAAGTGAGGTTAGTGACTTATAACAGCACCCTCTCACTCAAAACCAATTCATGTGCTTGTTATGGCATTACATCCCTGATGTGTGGTCTTCAGGAATGAAGGACAAACATTATAGAGTTCCCTCTAGCTCTTCCCCACCTTGTCCCTGTCCCATAAGGTGGGGTCTATACCTTTCTTTGGTTGGATATGATATAAAGAATTATGGGCATTGGAAATATTTGGAAAATCTTTTTGTACTGTTTAAAATCCTATAATCTTATTGATCCTTGTAAGTTCTATACTGTGAAAACACTTCCTCTTGACTTCACTTTGATTTTGGTCAAGCTTGACTGGTGGGTCAAGCTAGATGCTAGATTAAGAAGGCATGACAATCATCTTAAGACATGGGAAATGATGTGTTGGACTTAAGGGTCAGGTCCTTTGGGTCAGGACAGACTAGTGCCACCCATGCACAATGAGTACTGTCTTAGTCACACTTTGGAGGACCCCCCTCCCTTTATGTGCATATTGGATAATACTTGGAGTCAGGTGCTAAACCTTTCCCCAAGTCTTTGTCCAACCCAGTATGGAAATGCACTTAGGTAAGAAGTCCTGGAAACGAAGCTCTCTTTTTCCTTCTTTCCTCTCCCTTGTAGCATGGGCACTTTCTCTCTCTAAGCTAGAACCTTGTCCTCCTGGCCTAGGCCTCTGGAGAACTATGGTCTCTATTCTCTTCTGGCTATGCTTCCTTTTACTTTTATTCTCAGGCAGTCTTGTCTAAAACTTTGCTGTTCAACCTGACCTCCATCATGGGTCTCACTCCAGTCTCAGCCCAGCTAGGTCTCCTGGCTGTGTTTCCTTTCTCTCTCTCAGGCACCTTGCCTAGTCCTTTGTTTTAATATGTGAATTTTTCATGCTTATGAAATAAATTCTGAGCTATTTCATCTTCAGGGCTAGTAGTGAAGTCTTTCACTTCTGCAATAGTTCTCAAACTTAATTGGCGCACCAACTTCTCTGGCAACAGATGGATTGTAGGTGACAGTGGTATTTAAGTCAAGTGGTATTTGGGGAGTTTCCCACACAAGTTTCCTCTAGGTATTGCAAATTTTTCTTTTTATGCATTAAATCCCAATTTATGCCTATGATTCAATCCAAAATATAAGAATATAAGACAGTCTTAATCTATTAATACTCTTCCTGTCTTTTAATTCATTAATATTTAGTGGGAATTATTGGGTCATATCCTTTGCTGAATTTCTGAAAACCCACTCCTTTTAAGGGAGAAGTTTTCAAGTCAGTCAAACACTAATTAAGCATTTACTATCCAATGGACATTGTATGAAATGTAGTATTCACTGAAAAATACAAAAAGAAAGGCCTTGTCCTTTTACAAACTCCTAACAAGTGGGGCAATGTGAAAAAATATATAGAAAACATATGGACAGTGTAATGAAAGATAATCTCAAAAGTAAAACAATAACTTTGGGGTAAAACTAGGGAAAAAACCTCTTCCTGAATGAAGGTAGAATTTGAGCTAATACTTGTTATTTATCAACTAATCACTAAGTATTTTTAAACACTACTATCTATTATGCACAAAGACAAAAAACAACCTTACATTCTATCAGGAGGTCAAATAAGACATAAATTTAATATAAAAATATATGCAAAATAAATATAAGTTGCAGAAGGAAAAGTAGCAACTGAGGAGGGGTGGTGGTGGTAGAAGGTATGCAGGAAAGCCATCATATAGAATATGGTGTTTGAACTGAGCTTAGGGGAAAAAACCCAACAATGGATCCTTAGAGAAGAGGACAAAACTTTGCATTCCAGGGGGGAAGATGACCTCCCATAAAAGTGGAAGGGAGATAGAGTGTCCTATATAAGGAAAAATCAGTTTGACTAGACTACAATATGAGAGAAGTAGGATAAAGTATAAGTTTGGAAGGAAAAGAAGTTTAGACCCAGGCTGCAAAGAATTTTAAAAGTCAAAAAGAAGAGCTTATGTTTGATCCTGGGAGTAATAGGAAGCTATTGTAATTTATTAAGTAAGAAAATAATGTGGTCAGAAATATATTTCAGTTAATACATTGATATGTACATATACATACATACAAGCAGAAAAAATATGTTTTAGCCATTAAAAATTAATATTTATGATTTTAAAGGACATATAATATTTTCAGTACCCTATTATTATTTTCATTTTCATTATTTTATTATTATTTAGACTAGAGTGGAGGAAGTACTAGTATATGATTTTTTGGTTGCAGAGCATTATATACTCAGTACAGCCTCTGAAAGCTGAGATGCAACAAAGTATGCATCAGTTCTCTGCTGCTTATGCCAATTTCGGTCTAACAATTTATAGGAAGAAAATACAGGTGCTCTATTAGGCAGCACCACATCCATATGTGTTACATCAGTTACAGCAAATGGAGAAGTTTTGAATAGTGTGGGTAAGATCCCTTACCTTGACAAGATATTTTCCAGGGATGTGCAAACTGATATTAAAGTTGACATATTCATTGCCATAATTAACTCAGTGTTTGAGAGACTTGGAAGGAAAGTTTTGGTAAGAAAAAGTATTAGACTGATTACCAAACTGAATGCCTATAAAAGCTATTGTGCTGACCCCATTGTTGCATGCCTTCAAAACTTGTAAGGTATGCAAGTGCCATGCCAGGAAAGAAAAATGCATTCCATTGTCTTATGAAGATTCTGAAGATCACCTAGCAGAATATGGTACTAAACACAAAGGTCCTTTCCCAGACCAAACTACCAAGCACTCAGACTTTACTCTTCTCTGATGGGCTGGCCATGCTGTTTGAATGCCAAACATCTGCTTAAAAGACTGGAGAACTCAAAAAAAGGCAGGCACTCATATGGTGATCAGAATGATACAAAAACAATTGTCAAGAGCTCTCTAAAGAACTTTAGAAATGTGCAACATAGGAGACACTGGCACAGGACTGCCCAGCATTACATGCACTCATCAGAGAAGGTACAGTAGTTCAAAAGAAACTGGAGATGTGCAAATTTAGAGAATTTACTCCAAATGTTCATATGTCCTATTTGTGCCTGACTAGGGGAAAAGCATTCCAAGGTCATATTGATCTGATCAGCCTCAATTGAAGAGACTATAACTTGATGCTAACAGTGATGTCATTTTGGTCCTCTAAGAGAACAAAGGACAACAACCAATTATTATTTTAATTAAAGCTAGGTCCCAATTCATGCAAATAATGAATCTCTTGAAGTAGTTTCATGTATTCAATTTTGCATTATTTGAAGTTATAATTATATAAAATATGGAAATCAGTTCCAGCCCAATAGAAATTTATGGTATCAATCTAAATAATGCTTCCATTTCAGTGCATAATGAGTTATGCAGGGAGGGGAAATGGACCTAATTCTTAACAATGAGAACAACTGGTTGCCAATTCAAAAGCAAATAAATTGGTCATTTTTCCAGATCTAAAACTATATTATAAAGCAGCAGTCATCAAAACTGCCTGGTACTGGTTAAGAAATAAAGTAATGGATCAGTGGATTAAGATAGGTTCAGAAGAAACTGCAGTAAATGACTATAGCAATCTACTGTTTGACAAACTCAAAGACATCTGGGATAAGAACTCCCTATTTGACAAAAATTGTGGGAAAACTGGAAAGTAGTATGGAAAAAACTAAGCATAGACCCACATCTCACACCCTATACCAAAATAAGGTCAAAATGGGTACAGGCTTTAGAATACAAAGTGATACCATAGATAAATTAATAGACCAAGAATACTCTATCTATCAGATCTATGGAAAGGGGATAAATTTATGACCAAACAAGAATTAAAGTACATTATAAACTGCAAAATGACGGATTTTGATTATATTAAATTAAAAGGTTTTTTGCACTAATAAAATTAATGCTGCCAAAATTAGAAGGAAAGCAAAACACTGGGAAATAATCTTCACACCTAGGAGTTTGGATGAAGGTCTCATTTCTAAAATATATAGAAAATTGCATCAAATTTATAAAGTTATAAGTCATTCCCCAATTGATAAATGATCAAAGGATATTAATACACAGTTTTCAAATGAACAAATTAAAGGTATATATATATATATATATATATATATATATATATATATATAAACATTAAAAAATGCTCCAAATCATTATTGACTAGAGAATTGCAAATTAAAACAGTAATGAGGTTATCATCTTACACCTATCAGACTGACCAGGATGAGAAAAAGGGAAAATGATCAACGTTGGAGAGGTTGTAGGAGAATAAGGACATTGATGCATTGCTGGGGGAGTTGTGAACAGATCCAACCATTGTGGAGAGCAAAATGGAACTATGCTCAAAGAGCAATAAAAATGTTCATTCCCTTTTGATGCGGGGGAAATATGAAGAGAACTGTGAATGTAGAAATTGGGTGAAGATGTGAATTGACTAAAAGTAGAGAATTATGATTGTAACAGAAACAATTGTAAACTTAAAGGTTACTTGGGTGGAAACCCCCCATTATTGATGTACCATTGATTGTTTAATGCAAAATTTGGCTTCACTCTCTACCCAATTCCTGGTCCAGTAAGAGAAAGGGAGTTCACCTTTTGCCTTCTTGATGAGAGGCAATGCACAAAAACTTGGGTTGGACTCCAGCTCAGGGCCACAGAGTTCTCTGACTTGTGGTCCAGACAATGCTTCTTGGTTGTTCATCTCTCTTTCTCTCTCCCCCCTTCCTATGTCTTGTAATCTTTTTAAATAAATTTTTGTTTTATTTCCACTCTTGCTTTCCTGAGTCTGGATAATGATTCCTCACAGGAAGAACTGAACTGAAGTTGCCAGCAGTTACACTTTGGCCCAGAAATCCAATCCTAGGTCTATATCCAGAAGAAATCTCAAAAAATGGGAAAAGTCCTACATGTTCCAAAATATTCATACAAGCTGTTTTTGTAGTGGCAAAGAATTGTAAACTGAGGGAATATCTATCAATGGCAAAACAAGTTATGGTACATGAATATTGTGTAATATTATTTTTCTATAATAAAACATAGATGATCGCACTCTAGAGAAGCATGCAATGACTTACAGGATCTGATGCTGAGTGAAGGGAGCAGAACCAAGAGAACAATGCAGACATTAACAAAGCTATCAGATGATCAACCTTGATGGAAGCAGCTCCCCTCAGCAGTTCAGAGAGCTAGAGAAACCATATTAGACTGGCTATGGACAATGTTATCCCTATCCAAAGGAAGAAAAACAAAACAAACAATCCTTCAGAATCTGATGAACACTTTATAAAAATTATCTCTTATGTATCTCTTTCCCTTAATCCCAATTCCTCATTCCAAAAAGGACTAATCTGTGAACATA
The DNA here is from genome assembly GCF_037893015.1 of Macrotis lagotis. NCBI lineage: Eukaryota > Metazoa > Chordata > Mammalia > Peramelemorphia > Peramelidae > Macrotis > Macrotis lagotis. The sequence goes on from NC_133662.1 coordinate 64,236,028, forward strand.
TTTATCAAAAATATGTATGTACAATACTAACCTGACTGCTGCTGATAAGAGGGGGTGGGAAGGGAAGTTGGAAGGAAATTTTGCAATTTAAAAATATACATGTGCATATGGATGAAAAAGAAAAAAGTAAAAAAAAACAAATTGGTCATGTGAACATTTGGAGTAGATACTCTATTGGAAAAAAATTGGCATTTGTTTACTTGCTAGCTGTGTGACCCTGGGCACTTATCCCTGTTTGCCTAATTTTCCTTATCTGTAAAAAATGAGCAAGAGAAGGAAATGACAAACCATTTCAGTAACTTTGCTATGAAACTCTATTGCAAAGAGTTGGACATGACTGAAATGATTCAATAAAAACAACAGGAAGTATTAAAAATAGAGATAAAATACAAAGAGTGAAGCATTAGGAGATCAAAATATATAGTTGTATTTACAACATAAATACAAAATAAAATAGATGAATACAAGTTAGAAATAAAAGGTTTCAGTAGCTATGGGGAAAGAGTAGATTGAGTTGCATAGGAGTAATGAGTTTTTCTGACATTGATGTTTTTTCAGAAGTTGTTGGATGCCTTCTGGAAGGATAAATCACAATTATACAAAGATCTTCCCTGTTCATTTACCTTGCAATTTTAACTTACATTTACCTATCCATGAGAATTTAAACTTATATTTTCTTCATCCATAAGATATATAAGTATGTCTTCTCCCTGAGAGGCTTGGTCCACTTCTCAAGGATAAATCTTGCTTATCTATCACTTCTAGGAATATTTACTCAATGGAAAACCAAACAGGGATGTTTCTCTTCCTATAGGGTTAGACTGACCCCAAGGGAAGATAGACACCACCTGTAATAGTAATGCAAGTAGTTGACTTAATGCCTTCTTTGTTTAAAAAAAAAACATATCTAAGTCTACACTGAGAAAGCAGACTTGGAGGTCTCATTGCTGACAAGAATACTTTGCCCAGAGCTTTTCCAAAGGAGGACTTCTTAGAAGCTGTACCCAGGGATTTTCCCAGCTAGAAAATACAAAAGTTGATGCTCTTCTGACTTGGTGATATATGTTCTTGTTACTGTAATCATGTGTGGAATTCTTTTATTATCTATGTTTCTTTATTTTTACAACTCTCAGCTTTACTGTCCTTGCTTAGCTAGCTAGCTATACCTTTAATAAATCTCATACAGTTGTATAATCAAAGTGTGGATGTGCTTATTATACCTTGCAAATCCTGATACCTTAACAAAACACTTCTTTGGCAGAGATTCTTTCCTGTTCAGTTGTAGGTTGATCTAGAGTCTTTTGAGATATCTTTCAACCTTGCGATTTGGTGTTTTTCTATTGGAAATCTGAAGGTAATAGGCTATTATGAACATCCTCCCATTCCTTTAGACAAACCCTTTCTGAAGAAAATAGTGCTGCTTTTTCTAAAGGGAAGTTATATGAATTGGTAAATATCTGAATTGCAAAGTAAATGGCATTACAAAATAATGATCTAATGAAATTTTCTCAAATTCCATCCTACTTGACCTTTTCATAATTTTTGAACCTGTCAATTACTTTCTTCCCCTTGATCTCCTCACTAGTTTTTTTTCCTTTTCAGTGCTTTTCCCTGGTTTTCTGCTGGCCTTTTTATTCTTTTGCCAGTTTTCATTCCAGGACCTGTCTACTAATAATGGGCACCTCTTCTTATCTCCATTTATTCTGTTTCACCTGGCAATCTTATAAACTCCTATGGTTTCAATTATCATCTTTATTAAAGTGACTTTTATATTTATTTATTCAACCATAATTTCTCTAGTAATGAGCAGTTTTTCATCTCCAGCTGCCTATTGAACACCTCAAAATGGATGCTTAAATACCTCACACTCAAAAAATCCAAAACTCACTTCATTATCTTATCCCCTGTCAAACCCTTCCCTCTTCATAACTTCCATATTACTGTTGAAACAACCCTATTCAAATGCCTCCAAATCCTCTAATCTTGGCCCCTCATTCTTATCTTTGATTTCTCATTCTCTTGCATCTCCCATATCTAGTCAGTTGCTAAGCCCCTCTCAGTTCTACCTCAGTAGCATCTCTTATTTATATTTCCTTTTCCTTTGGCACTGCAATCACACTTGTGCAGATCTTCATAAACTCAAGTTTGAATTATTGTGATCGTTTTCTCACTTGTCTCTGTTTCAAGTTTCTTATCTCAGAACTGTCAAACCACTCATAATTTGATCATTGCACCCTCATTCTACAAACTCTAAATGATTTTATAGTATCAAATAGAAATCTCTATTTGGGGGTGGCTAGGTAGCACAGTGGATAAAGCACCTGCCTTGGAGTCAGGAGTACCTGAGTTCAAATGTGGCCTCAGAGACTTAATAATTACCTAGCTGTGTGGCTTTGGTCAAGCCACTTAACTACATTGCCTTGCAAAAAAAAAAAACAATCTCTATTTGTCTTTTAAAGACATCAATAGTTTGACTTTCAACTAACTGATCATCTTCTACCTTACTACTCTTCCCCCACTCTATGATCTGCTGACATTGGCTTCCTTACAGAAGACATTCCATGTCCTTTTTTTTTCAGGTTTTGCAAGACAATGGGGTTAAATGGCTTGCCGAAGGCCACACAATTAGGTAATTATTTATTAAGTGTCTGAGACCCAATTTGAACTCAGGTACTCCTGACTTCAGGGCTGGTGCTCTATCCACTGTGCTACCTAGCTGCCCCGACATTCCATCTCTTGACACATCTCATGTACATTCCTTATTTATTGACATCGTCTCTTCCTGACTTTTCTTGCTTCCTTAAAGTCTGGGCCAAAATCTCATCTTCCACCTTTCGCCAAACGTTAATCTTAGTGCTTTCACTCTGAGATTATCTTCAATTTTTTCTATATATTTATATCTCATTTGTATGTTGTTCCCCCTTTAGGCTGTGAATTTTTTGAAAGTAGGAATTATTTTTTTCTTACTTTTGATCAACATTGTTTAAAATAATGTCTGAATCATAATAGGTATTTAGTAACTTATTTTGACTGATTGGCCACAAACCCTTTCAGTTTGTTACTTTCAAGTGGCTTTTATAATTGGAGTTAGGTCAACATAGTAGCCTAATTGTAACATGTTGTATCTAGTGCATAATTAGTTAAATAAGATACTGTTAGGAAACCAAATGACAAACCGAGATAAAAGTTTGTATAAGGACAAGGACCTCTATCCTATGAGCTATGCTGCAATAAATGATGATGTTGAAATGGATTAGATAGGCAATGGTTGGGATTGGGCAGAAAGTATAGCTTAACATATCAGGTATGAAGTTAATTCACCTATTTTAAAGGTAGACCTGGTTTCACTTTTTTTCAGATAGCTACTAAACTATAATAATAATAATGTTGTCCTTCATCCACAAGAAGACTGCAACATCAGGGAAGTGATGCCATGACAAGCACATGAATTGGATTTGAGTCAGGAGGAACTGTGCTAAGTCACCAACCTCACTTTCTCCTTCAAAGCTTTCTGGATCCAGTGGCCAGTGTGAAGCAATCAGGGTTAAGTGACTTGCCCAAGGTCACAGTTGGGTCTGAGCCTGGATTCAAACTCCAGTCCTCCTAACTATAAAGCCAGTGCTCTATGATCTAATTGCCCTTATTAAACTAGTTTAGACAAACTACTTAACTCATCTTGGCCTCAGTTTTCCCATCTGCAAAAATGAAGAGCTAGACTCTATGATTTCTGATAATCTTTATTGGAACAAGACTCCTTGAATTTTGAAGAACAAGATATGGCTATGGTCATTTTTTAAATTTTTTTAGTTTTCTTCCATGTCTGGGATGCTTCTGGTCTTGAGGCAATCATTCTATCTCTTAATTTTCATTCCAATGAGTATTTTAAGGTAATAGCCAAGTGAATTTTTAAATAGGTAAACTTATTTGTAGATACTGTAGAAATGTGCAGTTTTGCAGTTATTATAGTTTTAGTTGGCAGGAGCATTTCACTGCTTCTAATATACTTTTTCTTTTTAATAAGTGTTTTTCCATCCCATGTTTTTGGGGAGATAATGTTTGGTCTGTTTTTGGTCTATTTGGACTAATTAATGCATGGTTTAATATTGCAGGAATTCAATCCTTTTCTTTTTTCCAAAGCTATTGCATTTTAATTATGGATTATTTGCACTTTCTTTTATATTCTGGATTCTCCTTTTTCAATATCAGTCCCTAGCAGAGGACAGTTCATGGTGAATTTCTCTTCTTGAACAAGATGAATCTAATTTCTAAAGCATCAAATAGTTGGCCACATAGTGAACACAATAGAAGAATTGAACTAACATTGTACTGATTTATTTTTGGGCAACATTTTGCACTTATCATGACAACTGGAAATTTTTTCTTTTGTGGAACCTTTGCTTATGAGGAGTTTTGGTCTAATCAGTCCTACTGTTCTCTTGCCAATTTGCCTCACATTAAAGAGTTGTCTTTTTGTGGCTTAGAAAAAAAATCAGGATACCTAGTCATACATGAATATATTTCTACATTTGTGTATTCAAATCAGGAGAAAAACAAATGTCTAAACTAATGCTGCTATTTTAAGAACTCATTGATCAATTGAAAAATTAAATTAGACACATATAAAAGATGAAATCTAACCTGCACATCTGAGATAAAAACAAAGAGTTAAATGATTCTGGAAAAATATCATGCATGTTGATGTCTGGTATGAATTAAGACTTATGATTGTTTGTTGTCCTTCATTCTCAAAATGTACCAAAATGACACAAGTTATAATGTATTTGACTTTGGCTGATCAGACCAATATGATAGGTTTGAAAGATCAAATAGGCCATGTGAACATTTGGGGTGAATTCTCTAACTTTGTTTATCTCACATAATGAATATTAAGAAAAACAAAAAAAGACTTTTAGAATCGTGTTTGTGTATGTGTGTGTGTGTGTGTGTGTGTGTGTGTGTGTGTGTGTGTGTGTGTCGAGGGGTGGGGGAAATCGACTAAGAGCTGGACCTGTAAATGAAAGGATAAATGGGAAGGCAATATGGCAGAATCATCAAATTCCTATTTTGTTTTTGTGTTCTTTAGAAGCTTGAATTGGAGTTGGGACTAATAGAAAAAAACAGGTAATTGAAACCCAATGAATCAAACAATCAGTAAACATTTATCAAGTGCTTACTGAGTGCCAGGCTCGAGAGAGAGAGAAATAATAAGAGAATTCCTAGTTTCCCTCAGTTCTAGTCATTAGGTCCAGATGAACTTCATCCTAGTGTTTTAAAATTTGCAGATATGATTGCTAAGTCATCAATCTGTATCTGAAAATTTAGGGAGAATTGACATGTAACAGGAGAACTTTTAATTCAAAATGATGAGTAAAGTGAATCATTTAAACTTAGACAAATGAACTTGATAATTCTTGGAAAAAATTTCTAAAATACATTTTTTTAGTTTTTTTTTTGCAAGGAAAATGGAGTTAAGTGGCTTTCCCAATGCCACACAGCTAGGTAATTATTAAGTGTCTGAGGCTGAATTTGAACTCAGATACTCCTGACTCCAGGGCCAGTGCTCTTTCTACTGCGCCACCTAGCTGCCCCCTAAAATACATTTTTAAAAGGATAGATTTTGAACATATAGAAAAAGAAAGTGATGATTAATATGAATCAATTTGGAATAAACAAAAATAATTTCCATATAGCTTGCCTCATTTCATTTTTTTTTTCAACAGCCATTAGATGAATTGATGAGTTGGATGTCATAGACTTTACAGCATCTGAATTTAGGCAAAGTATGTCATAGTTACTTTTACAATATCCTTGTGAACAAGATGAAGATATGTACTTTTAGAAATACATATTACTGGGTATGACTTCATAACTGAACCAAAAGAGAGGTAGATAAAGGGGTAATCTTTAATGGAGAAAGTTTTAGTGGAGGAATCTTTAGTGGAGGAAGGTGCCATTCTAATTTTTGCTTTATAATTTTTCACCAGCTTGGTTGAAGGCACAAATAAATTGCTAAAAAATTTGTATGACATAAAACTGGAAGACATAGCTAAAATGATGGTGGCAGATGGGAAATTAAAAATATATCAATAGATTTAAAAATATCCAAATATCATTCACTTAAATGTAACGATCAATGTAAAATCCTACATTTGTATTAAAAAAATCTAATTGAACAAATAAGATGGGAGAGCTATAGTAAGAAAGCAATTCATATAAACAGACATAAGCATTTTAATGAACTAGAAGTTCAATGAATCAATATAGTGATGTGGCAGCCCCAAAATTTAATTCAGTCACAGCATATTAACAGAATCATGGTTTTTGGCAGGAAGGGGATTATATTCCTGCTCTCTGCTCTCATTTTAATCACATTTGGAATAGTATATTCAATTCTGGTAAATATATTTTAAAAATAATATTAGCATGCTAGAGCTGAAGAGGAAGGCATTAAGAATGCTGATTGCATTGGAGATCATATTTATGGATTGGTTAAAAGAAATGTATACATTTAATGAGAGGAAATATAAGGAAGATCATAAAAACTTTAAGTTTTTGACAAACTTTCACAAGAGAAACAAATTCAATTTTTTTTTGCTTGGCCTCAAAAGATGGAACAACACATTTTGTCTCAATATTAAGGAAAAAAAACGAATGAACAAAACATCCTTACAATTAACACTGTACAAAAGGTATACAAAATGCTTTGGAAATAATGATGAGGTCTCCATCACTGCAGATCTTTGATCTGAGGCTACACATCTTCTTTTGGTGAGAAGCAATATAGGTGATTTAGAGTGAAGGCCCTGGACTTGGAATGAGGAAGACCTTGGTTTTCAACACTACTAGCATTACCATGGGTATGTCATTTAATCTCTCTGAGCCTCCATTCCCTCAGTTGTGAAGTGGGGGATAATATCTTTTGGCTCCCAGATCTCTTGTGAGGATCAACTAAGATAATGAAATTAAAGAGTTTTTTTAAACCCTAGCAGTTCTATGTAAGAGGCAGCATAGAGTTCTTGGAATCAGAAAGATCTGAATTTAGGCTTTGTATTTACACTTGATATCTATGAAACCTCTGAGAAGACTCTTAGCTTCTCTGTGCTCCTGATGAATATTTAATATTATCACTTGCAGAAAATGTGTCCATTTTGAGGAAATTTTTCTTTGAGGACTCCTTAAATTCATGAAGGCCATTAGTTGGCATAGTGGATATACTATTGGGCTTGTAATTGTGAAGACTTCTTAAAATCCATCCTTAGATGCTTATTAGCCATTTGACCCTAGAGAGGTCACTTAGCCTTCTTTATCTCAGTTTCTTCATTTTAAACCTAAGTTGAAGAGGGAAGTGGCAAACCACTCCAATATCTTTGTCAAGGAAACCCAAAATGGAATTATAAAGAATCAGACAGAACTGAAAATAAGAACAACAAAAATAAAAGAATACCATTATGCATTCTTTGGGTACAGACTAGAATAAATGAATTTAGAGATATTTTTTATGAACTCAGAAGTTTTATGATTCCCTGATTTATTCATTATAGATATTGATAGATTTATAAAATTATTGCCCCCAATTGTTTGACTGCTTGGAACAAATTTGAATGTATATTTAACACATATGTATATTCACATAAATACACACACACACACACACACACACATATATAGCACCATAATAAGTTTTGATTTATTATCAAAGAAGAATGGCAAAGATGTCAGAGTCCTCTGATCTCTGGTATATTAGCCCCTCCCTCATTCAGCTTCTCTGTGTTTTAATATCAGCCTCTTTGCTCTATCAAACATAGGCATCTGCAGGGGTTCCTATCCTGCTGACTTCTCTGCAGTAGCATTGAAAAGCTATTCTGTCTATGCTATATGATTAAAAAGACACATTTCATTTGAACTGGACCAAGGAAACAACAGAGGGGGTAGGTATTACTCACCATGTCTCTAATTATGTCAGCAGTCTGACTGGGTGGCTTTTTCATTCTCAGTAAATTTTTGCTCCAGTCCTGAACAAAATGAATTTGATTTTTAAATTGTGAGAATGTAAAAGAATCAGGGGCAAGCATGGTTGAGAAAGAAGTATAGAATGTTCGCTTCTAAGAAAAATTTTATATTTACATCTTTTTATAGGAACTCTTATTTTTATATGGTTTAATAGTAATTGTATCACTACAGTATAGTGTAAATTTGATGGAGATTCAGTGTTATTATTTTATAGAGGTTTATTTAAAAACCAATTTTCTAAAAGATTACCAAATACTTGCTAACCATTATAGCTTGAGAGATGTAGGATAGGGAATGATTTGGCTGGGGAATTGGGAAGAAGGAATGGTAAGAAAATAAGGAGGAGGTATGAAATAAAAGGTTTTAGAATACTTGATGACAAGCAAATTGGGGTGAAATGGTAAGAGTATTTGGAGTTTTGGAGGATTTTGGTTCAAATTCTGGTTCTGTTATTTACTATTTTTGTGACATAGGGCAAATCACTTTACTGCTCTCTGAATCTTGGTTTCCTCAGCTATAAATTAAGGGCTTTGAACAGTTGTTGTGTTGTTTTAGTTGTAGCTAACTCTTTGTGACCCTATTTGGCATTTTCTTGGCAAAGATTCTGGAGTGGTTTGCCATTTCCTTCTCCAACTCATTTTATAGATGAGGAAATTGAAGCAAACAAAGTTGTTATTTGCTCAGGGTCACACAGTTAGTAATATCTGATGTCAGATTTGAATTCAAGATGATGAGACTTTCTGATTCCAAACCCCGTGGACTATCCACTGTGTTATCCAGCTGGCCCTTAGGGTTTGAATGCATCATCTAAGGTTCCTTTGAGTTCAAAGTCTATGTTTTTTTTTTTTTAGGTAGTGTGGTATAATGGATAGTGTTTGGAATTTAAAGTCAGGATGAACTGGATTCAAATTTTACCTGTGCCACCTTGAGTATGTAACAACCTCTTTGAATCTCAGTATCCTCTCAGTTTTAGATGAGGACATTAGCAACTATAATATTGTTGTTAGAAAGATCAACTAGGTAAATATAGGTAAAATATTTTACAAACCTTTATTCATCTGTTACAAATAAATATGTATATGTGTGCATATATACTTAAATGTGAACTGTCATTATTATCATAACATCTCTTTACTATCAATTTTTATAAAGCAATGCAATATTTCTTCCAAGTGTTTTATATCTACCCCATCACTTAAAGCTCTCCAGGGGACCAAGCAGAGTGTGTAGCATCCCTAGACTCAGAGAAATTAAAAATATCACAGGTATGGGGAAATATATATTACTGTGAAGAATCACAGTCTTAGAAATAGGTAAATCAAGATACTCTAGTTCCTTTTATTAGAAACTAAATACAGCTACCACCTCTGTGAGTCACTAGAGCTTCACAGACATTATGTCAACTGATTGACCACAACAGTCCTGTGATCCAGACAAGACAAGGGATATAAATCTTAATTGACTGGTACTAAGGGGCAGAGTTGGGGCATGCAAAAAAGTCTTATGATTTCTAAAAAAGTGTTACTGCTTTGGAAGTTAAAAACAAAACAAAAAACAAATGGATAAATATGAATAACTAGCATTTGATGACTCAAATAGCTAATCACTGCTGAATGAAAATAGCTGAATTATGAATTTTTCAGGGGACTTTTCTGGATTTGTAAGAAAAGTACTCAAGATACTTTAGGTGTGACTCTAAAGCTAATGCTCTCTTAGTTCAGTTTTGTTGTTGGAATGAAATGAGGTACTCATGAGCCACTTAACAATTAACAAAAGAACTTAATTTGTCCAAATACAACAAAGACATAGAGCCAGGATTCAGGATAAAGACATACAGCCAGAGATACAGAAGAACTTAATTTTCCTGGATGTGGACCTCTTCATCTCCATCAGAAAATGAATCTTGGGGCAACTAGGTGGCGTAGTGGATAAAGCACTGGCCCTGGAGTCAGGAGTATCTGAGTTCAAATCCAGCCTCAGACACTTAATAATTACCTAGCTGTTTGACCTCGGGCAAGCCAATTAACCCCATTTGCCTTGCAAAAGAAAAATGAATCTTGTATGTCAGTCATTAGGGTAGACAAACTTGTGTGGTCTCCAGCACCATCAAATTTGAGAAACTTCAAACCCTTGTGACTTGGACTTTTATTGGCATTAGGCTAGGAAGTCATATCAGATAAGCTGGGTACAATTAGATTTTCTGAGGGGAGGAAGTTTCACCAGGAAGTCATTTGGTAAACTTCGGACCTTGGGAAGTTGTGTGAGGGTTGTGTGTGGAGAGAAAGCTGTGTTAGGGTAAGGGTTGCTGCATCAGGCAACTGTTGTCTTAATATGCAGGGCATGCTGAATTAATGGCATCCTTTCTACCTTTCACCTCATCACTTAATTCTGCCCCATTTTTCCTTCTTGCTTGGCTCATCCAAGATTCAGTTCAACAGAATGGTCAGATCAACTGAAAATAGTCCGTAGGAAATACACTTGAGCTGACATCTGGTGACTTTGTGACTTTATTATCCATGAAGCTCAGTGACCTTGTAGTCCTGGGTAAGGAAATAATTTCACCCTGAAATTTCTTTGAATTAGCCCCTTTCTCTCCTCCTTCTTGGGGAAATGGACCTAAAAAGAAGCAAACATATAATTACATCTTTTGGAGACTGCCTCATTTGATATTCAGGGAGCAGTGTCATCATTTACCTCCTCTTGGCAGCTTTTAAAGTATTAGGTAATTTGCAGCCTATTCGGATGTTGCAAGGCTCTGAAAGTTGAATGTAGTAGTGAGAGAGGGAAAACTTTCTGAGTATTCAGCAATGCTATATGTAAATGAGTGAGATGTCTTTTCATTGAGCAATTGTAATCATTATCCCTCATGCAGCCTAGAAAATAGAAACTCATTCTGGAAATTGAAATCTCCCCAAATACCATGAACAAATTTTTGATCTACAAAAGACAAACATGTCTATGAGAGATAGCCTAAGTAACATTGTTCCAAAGACTGACTGTTTGCAATAAGGTAGATATGGAAATATTAGCACCAATCTAGCACCAATCCCCACAATAATTTCACAAGTCCCTATTCCTTTTATTAGATTATGGAGGAAATAATGGATATAGAGGAAATAATAGATATGGAGGAAATGTGAGTTGTAGAGGTGAAATGCCATGTTGACATTTATTTGTGAATGTCTGGCTGTTTATAAGTTATATCTGAGTCAGACTTTTGGTGGCTATGATAAAGAAATTCAACAGACCCCAGAAGTTCAAGGGAAACAGGTTTATAGAGGTTTTGATTTCTGAAAAAGAATTTATCATACTTATGGGCTAGTTATTCCTTTGCAAATTTAGAAAGAATATCTATGTATGTCATATGTATATGATATCATATCTATGTATCTAACAATTTTCAAAAGGGGATCACTCAGGAAATTCCAAGAGTGATGGAAAATCCAAGAGGGAAATGGTGATGGAAAATCAATCAAACAGCGAATAGTGATATTTAACTTTGAATTCCTTGATGGTATGGGTAATTTCACACTTTTCTTGAAAGCACAATTCATTTATTCATGCTCAACATTCTTTTGTATCTAACAAGATGCAAAAATAGATCCATTGAATATCAGTGATCCTGGTTATACCATTATCATCTATATCCAAACAGTCAGAGCAGTTTCATTTCACCAATATATATATATAGAAAGAAAATTTGTATCTCTCTTCACTCTCACTTCTCCCTAGCAGTATGGTTGAAGTAGTGAAGAGGACCTGAGTTCTAGGTTCATCTTAGATATTTAGCCAAGTCAGTGTCTCTGAGGCTCACATTCTTCATATCCATAGAAGATGTAATTTGCTTTCTCTTCCAAATGGGGTGGAGAGGGGAAACAATCTTTACAATATACAAATAATCTTTTAACTTGAGCTTCACAATAATCTTTGGAGTATGTAGTTTTGAAGAGAAAACAAATTTCATCTTGTATCAATATAAAATCCCTCCAAATTTACTTTAAATACTAATGAGCCTGTGCCCAGAGCAGTGAAGAGTTTTACAACCGATGAACCTATTCCAATGTCAGCCTGAAGATCCTTTTCTCCTTTTTTCTCTCTGGTTTTCCTTTAAAACCCCGAACCTGAACTTTGTTCTGACCATTGAACTAGTTATTAAATGTAGCATACCTACCATCATCCAGTTTGCCAGTAAGTAGAAATTTCAGGTTAATGAGGTTTGGCTCACATCATTAACTTTGTTTTACATGCTAGTTGACTCAACCAATAAGAACTCAATACCTCACCTAGCTTTTGCAAAACTCTCTTCCCCCTTTTTCAACATAAAGACACAAATGGTTAGAACTTCACAATGAAATTCCTTCTCACACAGGTGAGAAAATTGTGCCCTGGCTAGTGACTACCAGTTGGGTGGTACACCACATAGGTTTTTTCAGAAGTGAAGTATAAGCTAGAGTACCAGAAGCAGCAAAATCAGTAAGAGGATTGTCAAAAGCAGAAGTCATGATACCCCTGAAAAACTTTCTGGTCAAAGTAGTTCCACAGATGGGGTGGATATTAGAGACAATAACCAGTGAGCAGAAAGCTTCCTGATGGAACTATATATAGTGCTTGCTGCTCCCTCAATGAACAGCTTAAGCCTTCAATAACCTTAACTAGTTGGAGACATTCTATAGTTGGGTGAGCAAGTGCCAGAGGCATGCCATTGGGCACCATTACTATGTTGTAGTGCTCTGAGCACTGACAAGGGAAAGTTTTGAAATTTAATAGGAAATTTTAAAGAGAATAAACTTTGAAATTGCTATTGGCAAACACATCCTGATCCCATGAAACTCTTCTTTTCCCATCAATGGGTCTTTCCCTGTGTTTCCTCCCAATCCCAATTGCTAACAATTGGCCTATTGCTAGACCTTAGCCGACAAAAACAACTTCATATTTGACTACAAATTGATTGGCCTATATATCAGGAAGTTCCTATGCAGCTGATAACTGGTTTAGTCAGTTTCATTTAGACAAGGAAGGCAAAGCTCAATTGATAACATTCAGCATTCAGAATATAAAACTTAATCTCCTCATGTATGCAAAAATTAGCAAACTTTTCAAGTCATAATGGAATTGTCATATTTAAATATCTATGTATGGATGTTTGAGAAAAGTACAGGGTTAGCCAGAGGTAAAATCAGGTTGAAGAAAAGAGCATAGACAGATCATCTACTTCTTTATTTTTTTCTACTGTAAAATATTGATGTGAAAATTATACTTTTAATTTCTGTCTTTCAGGTTAATAATATTTGACTTAGAATTGATACTGACTTAAGGGATATACCAAAACCAAACTCTAATTTTATAGATGAGGAAAATTAAACTAAAAACCGATTCTTGACTTATCCAAGGTCATATGGCTAGTTGAAAATGGAAGAACCATAAGGAGAACAAAGTTCTGCTGACTCTCATTAGACTTCTTTCTGAAATTGTGTTTTTCAAAACTTAGAGTGTTGTAAAAACTCCTCCACTACTACTATTTTTACTACTACTACTACTACTACTACTACTACTATAACTACTACTATTTTTTACTACCACCAACACCACTACTACTACTACAAATATTACCACTACTACTATTTTACTTCTACTTCTACTTCTACTACTACTAATACTGCTAGTACTGTATTTTCCTAAAAATAATTTCTCAGGATGTTCATAATATAAACTGTACCCCAAAAATAAGCCCTGGGAAAGATCATCAAACAAATGAATGCATTTAGTTGCAACACACAACATATTGAATTGTAAAATAATAATATTAAAATGTAATTAGATTTAAATATTATTAGTTATTAATATTTAAAATAAATGATACTATAGATTATAATTAAATATTTGTAAATTCTCAAGTGGGTGCATTGCAACAAAAGGAAAAGGCCTATGTAAACACATGAACTGGAAACTGTTAAAAGTTCAGAGTACAGACACAATATATGAATAAGGTGAGTACTTGATTGTATCTGATGGATAGAATGCCCCACCTCTAATCATCACTAAGGGCAAGAAAGGTAAAACTGAACATTTCCAGGCAGTCATGTTCTTGAAACCAAAAAAGCCTGGAGCCCACAAGTAGTTATAAGGAAGTGAGTTGATTTAATGCTGTGAACAAAGAAGTCTACTAGTTTGGAATTCAGCCAACACTCACCACTCTAAAGGCTTTGAAGAAGTTCTTTGTAAAGAGAAGACTAGATCAAATAATGATTTCCATAGGAATGACTGCCCATTTTCAGACCCTTGTTATTGCAATAAACAAATCATTTAAGGACCATATGCACATGGAAATCAATGACTACATTGAAAATAAAATGAAAAGAAATCAGTATGGAAACTCTATGAAGAGGTCCTGACTTGGATGAAGAATTCATGGGAGAAAATCACTGACAACTGTGTCACCAAGGTACTACAAGCAGCCTGCATGGACAAGAAGTGCTCAATTAAGGAGAGCAATATGGCTGGACATTAGAGATTAGAGTCAATGGTTCTACAGAAAATGAAGTCTCAAGAAAGTCAAACTGGAATTTAGGGTTTGGAGAGTTGTGGTGATGTTCCAGAAGATAATGACATGGCTGAATTTGAAAAAAATTAGATTTTTTTTGTATATGAATAAATGTAGATTATTGTACATGAAAAAATTAAAATAGCCCCTGGGAATAAATTTTAATGTATCTTTTGAAGTCAAAATTAATATAAGACCTGATCTTACTTTTGGGGAAATATGCTACTACTACTATTTTTTTATAACTTATATTACTTTTTATTACTACTACTTCCACTTTTCTACTACTACTACTTTTTATTACTACCACCACCACCACCACCACTACTACTACTACTATTGTTGCTGCTGTTACTAGTACTACTATTCCTTTTTTATTGCTACCACTATTACTACTGCTGCTGCTATTACTACTACTACTACTACTACTACTACTACTACTACTACTACTTCTACTCCTACTATTACTATTTCCACTTCAACTACTACTATTACTTGTGTAGGGAAGGGAATAAGTACTTACATAACATCTAGTATGAGTCAAGTATTGTGCTAAGGACTTTACAAACACTGAATATTAGATTATAATAATAATGATAATTATCTTCATAAATGACATACTTTAATCTTTAGTGTGTTTTGATTCTTTGAGGGTTAAAATATCTGCAAAAGAAAACCAGATAAATGAGGGCACTGACATGTGTGATGACATAAACTCTAAATGTGAGTGAAATATTCTGTTTAGTTCAGTGGATAGACTATCAGCTCTGGAGTTTGGAAGATCTGAATTTAAGTCAGAAACAACTAGCTGTGTTATCCTGGGCAAGTCACTCTAGTTCTGGTTACCTTAATCCACTAGAAGAAGAAATGGAGGGGTGGCTAGGTGGCGCAGTGGATAAAGCACCGGCCCTGGAGTCAGGAGTACCTGGGTTCAAATCCAGTCTCAGACACTTAATAATCATCTAGCTGTGTGGCCTTGGGCAAGCCACTTAACCCCATTTGCCTTGCAGAAACCTAAAAAAAAAGATCTAGTCAAAAAAAGTGAAAGAATAAGAAATGGCAAAGCACTCTAGTATCTATGCAGAAAATACCCATGGGCAGTAGTTACATGCCATGGTCCACAAGACATGGTCATGAAGAGTTGGACAAGAATGAACAATTGGATAACAATTGATCTAGTTTTTTCATGCCATGAGTTTACTATGGGGTGCACCAGTTTCTCTGTTCTAGTGAGCATTTTAGATATCAATTAAATTTCATTTACTCATTATGCAGTTATAGTGTTTACTCTATGTGAGTCCATGTCTCATATATTACACAAGATTTTTAATCTACTTTTTATTGTTATATATGCATGCAATAATAGAATCAAATCTGGAAGGGAATCTTAGAGACTGCATATGATCCAACCCTTTCATTTTAGTGATGAAGAAATTGTGGTCTTGTCCAAGGTCACATATAGAGGCTACCAGACTTATCCAAGGTCACATAGTAAATAAGTGCTCGAACCAGGATCCAATAACAAAATTAGATAATAATCGCACCTAATAGTTGTACAGTGCTTTAAAGTTTGTCAAGTACTTTACAATAGTATCTCATTTCAATGGATAAAAACTCTGTGAAATAATTGATATTGTTGATTTTTATTTTACAGTTGAGGAAATGAGGTAAACAAAGGTTAAGTAATTTGTACAGGGTCACAAAGTTAGTAAATGTCTGTGATGGAATTTGAAATCATGACTTCATAATGCCGAGTCAAATGCTCTATCCATTGTGCTACCTAGAGGTTTCAACGAATGAATTCGATTGTGCTAACATCCATAGCTTTGGGGAAGATTTACTATATATTGTACTTTGTAAGCTTCACCTACTATCATGGCATTTTATTAATTTGACCATCTTTTGTGGACCAATATTAACCAGGAACTACCAGAATTATGTTATAGTGCTTTCATCTTGTACTGTTACCTTTGGCCTTGATTGATACCATTTCTCCTAGTTGAGTAAAAAACATGTTTTGTAGAATGAATTTACCAACTCACTTATGAATTATTAGTATTATTACTAAAAATTGACCCTATCAGTTTTAATCTAGGAAAAAAAGTGTTGGTTATTGGGAAAGTTTAGATTAGACTGAAGATAATATACTAACCTTCACATGATTTATAATATTTGTTGCTTTGCATTATTACTTTAAAAATGTGTGTTCAGAGTACCTGGGTTCAAATCCGGTTTCAGACACTTAATAATTACCTAGCTGTGTGGCCTTGGGAAAGCCACTTAACCTTGTTTGCCTTGCAAAAAAAAAAATGTGTTCACAAGAGAGTGAGAATTTTATGCCGAATAGAAAATCATTTTTGTCAAGGGAAATATTTGAATGCAAAAATAATAGAAACATGATTCAAAATAATATGTGTAAATGTGTGATTTTTAAAAAGTTTTTAACTAAAATCCATATTTTAGTAGTACATTATTAGTTTCATAATTTTTGAAATCTAAAAATAAAGAGGTAAGTATGAGTTTTTCCATTACAACTGCTCATGCTGAGGCTGCTGACATATGGAGACTTTTCTAATGGTCTAATTCAAAATTTTTTGACTCTTTCTTTCCTGACTGGTCTTGTAGTCAGCTCCTATATGGAACTTCCTTTTTAATGTAAATTTGCATTTTTTTTCTGCAAAATACAATCTTTGAAAATTGCTCAGGGCACAAGAGGATAAATAACAACTAAGAACACAATAATAGTATACTTCAGAAGTGGCACTTGAGTCCATTTTTTCCCATCTCCTAAATCTCAGTCCATTATAACATGATGCCAAAAGTTCAATACAAGATTAATTTGCTTACATTTTGATATAATGCAGGGCATTTAAAAATATTGACCTTGAAGGGGCACATTGAAAATATTTAGGGAATAGTATGACAACTGAAAAGATGACCAAAAGATCCTAATTGAAAAATTTTGAAACAATATATTGCATTTGAGACCATCCATTTAAGTATTCTATCTTATATTGGTAGCAAATTTTTACAAAGAAAATTCTATTTGAAATAAGAGAACCTGGGGCGTCTAGGTGGTGCAGTGGATAGAGCATGGGCCCTGGAGTCAGTACCTGAGTTCAGATCTGACTTCAGACACTTAATAATTTACCTTGCTGTGTGGCCTTGGGCAAGCCACTTAACCCCATTTGCCTTGCAAACACCTAAAAAAAAAAAGAAATGAGAACCTCTGCTTAAACCTTAACTGTGGCATTTATGAACAAGGGACCTTAGGCTATCAAGCAATCACTAAGTGTATATTAGAAGTTTACTGTATGTCAATCACTGTGTTAGCCCCTGGAGATACAAAGAAAAAAAGTCAAGAAGCTTATAACCTATTGGGGGAAACTACACACACACACACACACACACACACACACACACACACACACAGATATATACATATATATATGCATATATATATATTATATATGAATATGAATATGTTATAGAGGATAAGGACTGGAAATGTGATTGCATTGAAATACAGAAATCTTAGATGAAGAAACTTTTAACCAATGCAACTGTCTAATCTGCCACACTACCACTGTGTCATAGAAAATATTTTTATGTCTTTCAAGAAATTTTGATTGATTTTGATGTATGTCTGGGGTACATAATGTTGAACAAGATCTGGTAAAGTTGACTTTTGCTCTTTTGAATCAAATGTCTTTTTATAAGTAACAGACAAGAAGCCCAGTGGAATATCATAAGCTCTGACAAGTTCTGTCATTCTGGGATGGCTTTAACTTTGCCCCCTGAGAGCAATACCTAATGATGCTTGTAGAGGCACACAAACAGTAGGCTGGCTATTTGATTTTTAGTTCTGTTTTTTTTTTTTTTAGTATGGCAATAAATTAAAAGAAAAAGAGAAAAGAAAAAAAATAAAAAATCTGCCCTTTATCCCTTTCTCATTTTCACTTTTATATCGGTAGAGTGGCAATAAAGAAGGCAAAGGGTGCTAAAAACCACAGATTTTTCAAGCCACACATGAGTTTAATTTGACTATTGGCACTGTTAATCCTTGTTCAGTGGCCAACAAGTAAACATATTGATGTTGTAATTGATTCATATCAATTCTAGCATTCTGTAATAAAGAAAAGGAGAGAGGGGAGAAGAAGTAAATTGTAGCTTCATAGAGGGTGATTGTTATTCCTGGGGTATGAAAATGAGAATTTTTCTTGTATGCCTAAAAATAAGAAGCATCACTTTATAGGATATGTGATTATGAGGCATTTCTGTATTTGTGCTCAATGACTTGCCCAGAGTCACACTGCCAGTAAAGTGTCTGAGACCGGATTTGAATTCTTGAAGATGAGTCCTTCTTATTATAAATTCAAGTGTTCTATCCACTGTGCTATTATTCAAATTCTATTGCAGAGAAAGCAACTCTGATTGGGCTGGTGATGTTGCTCGAAAGCCAAGTGTATGCTTATCTAACAGATTATTTTGCTGAGAATTCATACAAGGAACGAGTATAAATAAGGACACTCTCAAGGTTTCTGAAAAATTTTGAAATTCATTGTGTGACTTGGAGACAGTGGTAAAGGACCACCTAGCTTAAAATGCCTGCAGAAAAGAAAGTGCTTTGTTCTATGAGCAAAGCAGAATTGCAACAGCGCAAATGAAACATGTGATGCACAAATTTAGCAAATGCACCCCAAATGTTTACATGGAGGGGTGGCTAGGTGGCTAGGTGCCGTAGTGGATAAAACACCGGCTTTGGAGTCAGGAGTACCTGGGTTCAAATCCGGTCTCAGACACTTAATCATTACCTACCTGTGCGACCTTGGGAAGCCACTTAACCCCATTTGCCTTGCAAAACCTAAAAAAAATTTTTACATGGAATATTTGTGCCTGATCTGTAGAACAGCAGTCAGAGCTCGTATTGGTCTGATCAGCCACAGTTGGAACACACTGCAACTTGACTCTAACAAAGTGATGTTATTTTGTTCCTCTTTGAGAACAAAGGACAAGAACCAATCAACTTATGCTCGGTATTTGTATGAAGATTATCCCCAAAATAAATACAGCTTTATTTGCCAGCATTGATTACTGAGAATGAAAAAGTAGAGAAACTTTATGAAGAAATTCTATAAGAAGTTGATATTAAATTGATATTGATAAATTAAATTGATAAATAATTGATATTAAATCAATTTATGATATAGTATATTCAATGCAAAAGAAGGAAAAGATGATGAGAAATATATGATATATGTAAGTATATATATATAAACATAGTCCAAGAAACACATAAATTACATATATGAAATCAATTTCCATTGTTCTCCCTTTTTTCAGGAGAAAAAAATAAAACTCAGAGCATTTACGTGATATGCCAAAGACACGGACTACTAAAATGATGGCACTAGGATTATCGCTAAAATATATGCCTGCTCATTATTTCTTATAGAGCAATAATATTTCATTATGTTCATCTACCTTAATTTGTTCAGTTATTTCCCAGTTGTTAGGCATAACCCTTAATTTTTATTTCTTTCACACAACAAAAAGAACTGCCATAAATAATTTTTACATATACATCATTTTCTCTCTTTTTTTAATGATCTCTTTGGAATATTACTTAGTAATGGTATTGCTGGATCAAAGAATAGAAACAGTTTTAGAACTCTTGGGCATAGTTCCAAATTTCTCTCTTCTTGGGCACTTGAAAACTCTATCAGCAATGCATTTGATTCCCTTACCCTTAGTCAATCTAATATATAGGTGTGAGGTATTACTTCAAATTTAATTTTATTTGCTTTTCTCTAATTAATAATAACTTCAAGTATTTTCATATGACTATAGCTACTTTAATTTCTTCAGCTGAAAAACTGCTTATTCATAATGACCATTATCAATTGGGGAATGATTTGTATTATTATAATACAAGTTCTCTGTTCTCTATGTGTTTTAGAAATGAGTCCTTTATTAGAAACATTAGCTGAATAAAACTTTTCCCAAACTTTCTGCATTCCTTTTAATCTTGATTACATTGCTTTTATTTGTGCAAAACTTTTCAATTTAATTAATTTAAATTATTCATTTTGCATTTCATAATGTTCTCTATCTCTTGTTTGGTTATAAACTCCTCTCCTCTCCATAGTTCTGTCAGATAAATTATTCCTTCTATTTTCCTAACTGGCTTATGGTATCACACTTTACGTCTAAATCACATACCCATTTCTCTCTTATCGTAGTATATATAGAGTGTGAGATGTCAGTCCATATGCCAAATTCCTGCTATATTCTTTTCTATTTTTCCCAGAAGTTTTTGTCAAATAATGAGTTCTTAATGCAGAATTTAGAGTCTTTGGGTTTATCAAACATTAGTTTAGTATAGTTATTTACTACTGTGTCTTGGATCTTAACCTGATCCACTGATCCCCAATCCTATTTCTTTTTGTTTTGTTTTGTTTTTGTTTTTGTTTTTTACAAGGCCATGAGGTTAAGTGGCTTGCTCAAGGCTGCACAGCTAGGTCATTATTAAGTGTCTGAGGCCAGATTTGAACTTGGGTCCTCCTGACTCCAGGGCCAGTGCTCTACCCACTATGCAACTTAGCTGTCCCTGCCCCATCCTATTTCTTAACCACAACTAAAGAGATTTGATAATTGTTACTTTATGATAATAGTTTTAGAACTGAAATTGCTAGGTCACCTTCCTTAGCATTATTTTCCTATTAATACCCTTGATGTTCTTGACATTTTTTTCTTCCACATTCATTTTGCTATTATTTTTCTTGCTCTTTAAAATAGCTTTTTGGTAGATTGATTGGATAGTTACTTGTATTTCTTGCATTAGGGTATGTCTCATTCTTTTTTTTTTTTTATGGAAATACTTCCTGTATTTAGAAGACATAAATTATACCTTTAGACATGCTCCGTAATCTGAATTTCTTCCACCATTTAGTACTAGTTCACCTTTAGATTCTTTTAATAACAATGTTTTGCTTGTGTGATTTCTATGCACACTTCATCACATTTTCATTTCATGGTATTCCTATATTTGTTGCTGAAGGGCAATGCTAATGTTGTGACAGAATGTAGAAGTGAGTTAGAAGGTCAATAAGGAAAGGAGAAATGACCTTTTTGATTGGATCTTCCCAGTTGAAAAAAAGTTATGCTATGTTTGTGGGGTGTCAAACCATTCAGATGAAAAATTAAAAAATCAGGCAATTGCTGGAAGATTTTGGCTACCCTATGCCAAACTGGATTTCAAGTACTGAAGAAGAAAATGAAAATATATTGGGTAAGAAATTGGAATGAACATATGTAATGATAAACTTCCATGTCATTCTAATTGAAATAAGCAGCATAAATGAAGTGAAGTAGTTTAAAGCAGAAGTAAAAAGAAGCTAGTTCCTAAAGGAATTGGTTATACTTTTGAAGCTGTGATAATAATGAATAAATAAATAAACAAACAAACAAACAAACAAATAAATAAAATGCTAGTAGAGATTAGGTGAAAAGACCTCAGTAAGGCATTTGAATAGAGGACTAGAAATAAAAATCTAAAAATAAAGGTCCTCATCTCTCCCTTAAGAAAAATAGAAAGTATTAATTATTAGAATATATTAGTTGGTAATCTGGATGCAGGCAGGGAAAGTTAAGTGAGTTGCCCAAGGTCATCTAGCTAGTAAATGTCCAGTGTCTGAGTTCAAATTAGAACTCAGCTCCTTCTGACTCCCAGGGCTGATATACTCTCCAGTGCACCACTTAGCTGCCCATATTGATTTTATTGCAAGACTGCCATGACCACAGACACTTAAATGTCCCAACCTAGGAACATATGAAATGTTTTAAACATAAGACCTGGAATTATAGACCTTTGTGTCCTACCTATTCTTTTTTCAATTTTTATTTATTTTATATTTAATTATGGAGCAAAGCAAGCATTTTTATAATAAAGTATAATAAAAATGAGTGCATATAAAATTGAAAATCTAATATGTACAGCCTGCTATTACTGTTAAATATAATAATTATCCCTTTTATTTTCTTCCCTCCTCCCACCCTAGAGATTATTATTAGATTCAAATTTATATATGTCTCTGTGTGAATTCACAAATGTACACAAATATATATGTATGTATATAAAATTATTCTACACATACTTCTATTTATCATATCTTTCTCTGGATACAGATAGTATCTTCCTTCATATGTCCCTTGTTGTTAGTTTGGGTATTTATAATAGTCAAAATGGTTTGTTCATTCAAAGTTCTTCTTACAGCAATATTATTATTACTGTATACTGCATTTCTTGGTTCTTCTTAGCTCTCTCTTTATTATTTTGTGCAAGTTTAACTAAGGTTTTCTAAATTCATCAAACTCATCATTTTTCTCTCCATGATTAGAAGACTATCTACCTGGAAGTCCTTTGATGATGGCTATGTTTATGTTCTTTCCCTACTCAAACTCAATCCCACTTTAGAGATGATGGTCCAAGACTCATTATGAGTTTAGAGATGTAAGTTCCAGTCCCAGTCTTTTATTGTTGGTGTCTCTCCTTCATTTGGGTGATTCTAGGATATTGGAATGGCTTTCCCTTATTAGTTAATAAAAAGACCTATTCTTTTTAGCTTGTCTAGCTCCATTTTGTTTTTATTATACATATCATGCCCTCCCATTACTGTGAAGATTCTATAATGCCCTTTCTATTCTGACTCCATGCTCTGCTGGTCTTATCCACTCTTATGCATTTAAGCATACAAATGACTTTACTTACAGCCATACATATACACACAAATGTATTTATAGACATGCATGGGTACACACATGTATATATATATACATGCTATATGCACAACCTATCATATATACATTATGTGTATGAACGTATGTACATGTATATATAGTAGTATGCTTATATGTGTGTGTGTGTCTATTTATTTATCTATCTCTATTCCAATTCTCTCCCCTGAACTGCAATTCCACATCATCAACTGACTATACAATATTTTAAAATAGAAATTATTACAAAACAAAATTCAGTATTTTCTTTCCTATTTCCACCATCTTTTAAACTTCTCTGTTTTTGTTGTAGTCTCTATCATTATTCAAGTCTTCTAATTTAATGTTTCCTTAAATGCTCATTCTTTAACCATGACATTTCTATCTTCACAGTCTTCTGCATCCAACTAATTTTCTCCACTTCTATCACCACCACCTTCATCCAAACTATCACAAAAACTCAACTAGACTCTTGCAATGGGTTCTGATAGATTTCCATGGTCTTCCTTGTTCTTCAATTCATCCTCTATGTTGTTGACAAAGTTATTTTCCTTAAGCACAGATAGTATGATGCTCTCTTTTGTCTATCTATTTAATTAACTACATTGACCCCCTATTGCTTCAAGGGATTTTACAACACTATCTGTTTTTTATTTCAGTTTTCTCCTTCATTCCTTTAGTTAAATTGACCTCTCAATTCTTCATGAATATATCTCCCCTTCCCAGTGCCTTTGTATTGACTATTTCCCATGACTGGAATGAAGCTCTTTTTAACTCCAAAACAGAGAACCTCCTACAAGACACATGTAATAAGTATCACTTTCGACATAAAAATTTTTTGCTAATCTCCTCCTTCAACTGTTAGTACCTTTTCTACTTATGTTCTGTAAAACTACTATATATTTATTCTCTTTTTTATTTATTCTATTTGTCCTCATCAATGTATTTACTTTCTTCCCCATTACAATATGTCATTGATATAAAAATGGTACCCCTTTTTAAAAATTTGTAGCCTCAGTATCTAGCCCTATTTTGGGTATGTACATAGTAGGTGCTTAATAAATTCTTGATGATTGCTTGATTCTTCTTCATAAAATTCTTAACTTTAAAAATAGACCTCTGACAAATTTATTCACTTCAGTGTTTCAAAATAGCCATGATTTTGTTAGAAGAATTATTCTGGAACAGGCCCTTTGAATTCTTAATAGAGATTTTCTTGAGTTGCCAAAAACCATAATCCTATGAGTGCCACTAAATTCTATTTAGTTCAAATGTTCATTATACTCCAGGATCTGTACTATATTCCAGTGATAAAAAGAAAAAGAAAATGAAAACTGCCAACCTCTAGTAATTAGCCTCTCTGAAATTAGGTTGACTGGGCAGATTTTTTGGACGGCAGACACACTGTATATAGTGGGACTTGTATCAGCAACATTTCCAGCCTGAATGGTACCTGTTTAGACCTTTTCAGGTGACATGCAGATGTACTGGAGTCAGAGTATAGTGGAGGGAAATAAGAGGGATCCAGAATAAATCATTATACTCTTTTAATAGGCATGTAGGTGGTGGTGTGAAGGTAAAAAGTTTCTGGAGCTTTTCCTGAAACAACTTTAAATGAAGAGTCTAAATGGACCCTAAAGTGACAAAATACACACATACATGCACATACACATGCACACACACAGAGTGAAACAAGTTCTCAACTTAAGATTTCATGGAGGAACTTCAGTGAAGGTCCATCTCACATGGGTAAAAGAAGAGTATAGCCCAACACAGGTGAGAAAGCTGGCCAGCAGGAGGTTCCTAGCCACAGCTCAGCTCAAGTCTGCACTCAGCAAGCCAGTGGTACAACAGGCCATCAATGAGGGTCTCAACCCCAGCTTGGAAGACAAAATCTGAGTGCCAGGAGGACTGAGTTGGCCTACCTTAACACAGAGATCAAATCCCTAGCACCTGAAATAGGCAAATACTAAGCCAGGGATCAGATGCCCAGCCCCAGCATAAAAAGATTGGGACTGTGGCCTCAAATTTCAAAATGAACAACTCCCTCCCCCAAATAACATGAACCATAAAAAGATCCTATTCTGAAAGTGTTTCAGAAAAAAAAAAACAATGACAAAATGATTACATGCAAAAGGATTGCGAATTGTTCTTAAATCCAAAAAGATCTCTTGGTTCTGAGTTAAAAAAAGGATTGAAAAATCAAAGAAGAGAGGAAGAAGAAAAATGGAGAATGGAAATGAAAGCCATGAAGGGGAATTATGAAAAATTGACTAAAGACAATGGATCCAGTAGAGATAATTTGCTAATTATTGATCTACCTGAAAGCTACAATAAAAAAAAGGAGCCTGGGAAATATCATGCAGGAAATTATTATGGAAAACTGTCCTACTATCCTAGAGCAAGAAGATTAAATAGTCTTTAAAAATCCATTGATCACCCATAGAAAGAGACACCAGAATAAAAGCTCCAAGAACCAAATTTCAGAATTCTCAACTAAAGGAGAAAATATTGCAAACTGCCAAAAAAGAATTTAAATGACAGGGAGTCATAGTTAGAATTACATAAGATTTAGCTTCAACATTAAAAGATTGAAGGGCCTGTAATATGATATTCTGGAGGGTTGGCTTGAAGTCATGAATCAACCACCTTGTAAAGTTCAGCATATTCTTTCAGGGAGCAAGATGGCTTTTCAGCAAAATAGACAATTTTCAAACTTAATTGATAAAAAAAAAAGACCAGAACTGAAGAGAAAATTTGAAGATCAAATACAAGTTCAAGAGAAGCATAAAAAGATAAATGGAAAGAAAGAAAAAATTCATCAAAAATGTTAGTCAAGACTAAATGGGAAGAAAATACTGGTAATTCTTGAGAATTGCATTTTACTTAGAACAGTTTAAAAGAACATAATTAGACACAGGATGTGAGTATTTATATTGGAACAACTGGAGGTGTAGGAATAAATTGATTCAGATGTGATGGTTCTTTGAGTCATGAGGGTTGTATTTCCATTAAGACAGCTGGAGGGAGGATATTTTGAAAGGGTGTGGATAAAAATCGATTGTGAGGTTATGATATTTTTGGATCTTGGGATTTTTCCATCTATTAGGATAGTTGAAAGGATGATGCCTTGGCACAAAGTGCGGGTACAAGACAGGTATAAAACAATTAAGATTTGAAAAAAAGAATTATACTAGAAATAGAAGGTGGAGCCATTAAAGGATAATTAGTATCATATGAAGAGGCACAAAGGACAGAGAGAGAGAGAGAGAGAGAGAGAGAGAGAGAGAGAGAGAGAGAGAGAGAGAGAGTAGGGAGACTATAAACACTGAGAAAACACTGAGAAAATCTTATTCTTAATAGATTTGGCTCAAAGAAGGATTGATATGTATTTCCAATTGGATTTAGAAATTTATTTATTCCACCCTACAGGGAAGAGGGACAGAATAAGGGAAAGGCCAATAGAAGACAGTCAAAAGCAAGCAAAACAGCTGATGAGGAGGTATAAGGGGAAAGGAGAAAGAAAAGTACAAATTTGGGTAAGATAGGATTGAGGGAATTTTTTTTTCAAAAATTAAAACAATGCAACTAAGATTAGAAGGAATTCAGGAAGCTTGGCAATAATTTTCATAGCTAGTGTTTCTGTAAGAAATAATGAATAAATGGACTTTGGAGGGACTTGCATGAACTGATGTCAAGTGAAATGAGTAGAACCAAAGAGAGTATTATACTTTGACAGCAACATTGTGAGATGATCAACTATGATGAATTTAGTTCCTCAGTAGTTCAGTGATCAAGGTCAATCCTGAGAGACTTGCTATGGAAAATATCATCCACATCCAGAGAAAAATTATGGTTTTTGAATGTAGAACAAAATATACTGTGCTCACTTTTTTTTTGCAAGGCATTGTGGTTAAGTGACTTGCCCAAGGTCACACAGCTAGGTAATTAGTATGTGTCTGAGACTGGATTTGAACTCAGGTTCTCCTGACTCCAGGGCTGGTACTTTATTCACTTTTCCACCTAGCTGCCCCCTATGTTCACTTTTAAAAACTTCTTTTACTTTGTTTCTCTCTCTCTCTCTCATGATCTTTTATCCTCTTAGTTCTAGTTATTTTTTTTATAGCATGTCCATTATGGAAATATGTACATGTACAATCTACATCAGATTGTTTACTGCCTTGGGGAGGGGGATGGAAAGAGAGGTTGGTAGAAAAATGTGGAACTCAAAAGAATGAATGTTGAAAAGTAACTTTGCAGATAATTGGAAAAGATAAATAAATGGGAGGAAAAAATAGATTTAGGCATGCAAATATGAGAAAAAAGACTGAAGAACTGCTATTTTGAGAAAAGGAAAAAATGCAGGGAAGACTTACATTAACTCTCAAAACATACCTGATAATGTGCTGCATCTGGAGCTAGTTACAACCCCCTGATTTGAAGCTTCAAATGGTGTTTCCCATCTAATCTTTCTAGAAACAGCTCCACTCTAGAAATGTAGTCTTCATTCTTAGACTCAGGGGATGATAGATATAGAGCCAGATGAGACCTTAGAAGTCATCTAGTCTATACACCTTAATTTACAGAAGAGAAAATGGAGCCTGAGATTTATGAATGTATTGATTACAAATGACTGGATTGAGTTTGAACAGTTCAGTATTCAATGTGCATTGGAGTGCCATAGCAACTGATAAGTCTAAAATATTTCAGCCATGGAATGATTTCCAACATCATCCTAGGACCCCAGTAAAATTGTGTGTGAGTATGTGTGTGTTGTACCTATAAGAGTTATTAAATGATGCCATCAATGCTAAGAGATAGCATAACAAAGTGGATAGAGTATTGGTCTTGTATTGATTGAAGCTGAGCAAATCATTTCTCCTGTCAGGTAGTAAGTATCCAAAACTATGTTACCAAAGAGTTGTCAATATCCATCAATAAAAGGAATAACCAGGGGGTTAAAACAGGCAGTACAGGGAATGAAGCCAGGCCTGGAAGATCTGCTTTCAAAGTTGACTTCAAATGCTTACTAGCTATGGGACTGGTCAAGTCACTTAACCCTTGCCACAATTTTCTCATCTATAAAGTGAGCTGGAGAAGACAATGGCAAATTACTCAGGTATCTTTGCAAAGAATATCTCAAATATGATCAAGAAGAGTTGAATATGACTGAAATGACAACAACAAATTTAGAAATTCCCCTAAAGTGATGAAATCATAACCTCCCTTAAACATGTAAAAGAAAAACAAAATGTTTGGATTTTATAGTGTATATCAGTTCTGTACATTGAGTGGAGAATTTTCACTACAGTGAAATAATATTTAGTACTTTATATTTAAAAAGTAGAGGCAATGTTTTGGAGTAGATACAGAACTGGGTTTAGATCCTGCCTGACATAGGCAGACTATGAGACCCTGCAAAATTTGCTTATCCTCTCAGTGTCTAGGTACCTCTCTGAATTTTTAACTTGAATGTTTCTATATAAATGTAAAGAAAGAATTTTCTTATATTAGAATTCTCTTTAACCATGTTGTACACCTGCCTCACGTCATTCAAGTGGTGTGGTATAACATAAGTGGTAGTATAAGCTTAATATACATTAGGTGTGTGTATATATATGTAATCTGGCCTTAGATATGTTACTATGTTTCTCTGACCCTGGCAAATTACTGAATTGCTGCCTCAGTTTCTTCAACTTTATTAAATTATTTTGTATAGGTATTTTTTCTAGATCAGTTGTTTTTCCAAAGATATATTTCATATTGTCTTCTATGTTTTCATTCTTTTGATTTTGTTTTATTGTGTCTTGATTTCTCATAAAGTCATAAGCTTCCATTTGCTTAATTTTAATTTTTAAAATATTGTTTTCTTCAATGAGCTTTTGTATCTACTTTACCATTTGGCATATTCTTTTTAAAGTTTTTGCTTCACTAAGGCATTCTTCTCCTCATTGGCTTTTTTTGCAACTCTTTTTTTCCAATGGGTCTAGCCTGGTTTTAAGATGTTATTTTCTTCAGTATTTTTATGCCTCCTTAACCAAGATGTTGGCTTATTTTTTATGATTTTCTTGCATAATTCCCATTTTTCCCTCTACCTTCCTTACTTAACTTTCAAAATCCCTTTACAGCTCTTTCATGGCTTAGGGTCAATTTATATTTTTCTTGGAGTCTTTGGATGTAGGAAATTTTATTTTATTTTTTAATCTTCTGAGTGTGTGTGTTTTGATCTTATTTGTCATAATAATAACTTTCAATGGTCAGAATTTTTTCTCTTGTTTGCTCATTTCCCCAGTTTATTACTTCACTTTTAACTCTTTGTAAAAGTAAATCCCTACATCCAGAATGGAAATTGCACTGTCGCAAACTTCAGGAGTTTTGTGCAGCTATTTTTAGAGATACTTCTAGGGATCTATAAGGTTTTATTTCTTCCAAGATCTAAAGAGAGGTGTTTTTTACTCTCCTGGCTTGTTCTCTGTTCTGTGGGTAACCACAAGTACTGTTTTCTGTCCATAGTTATGAGGAGGGTCCCCTGTTACAGGGGGTCTACAAGCTCTGGCATGTTAGTACTCCACTTTGCCTTGTGAATGCCACTCTTCTCTCTCACCCTGGTACAACAGACATTTTTTTTCCAATTTTCTAATTTTTCTTGGATTACAAAATTATTTTTCTCCAGTGAGGTTTGCTGCTCTAGAATTGATTTAGGGTCATTATTTAAAGGTATTTGGAAGGGTTCGCTAAGTGGCATAAAGCACCGGCCCTGGAGTCAGGAATACCTGGGTTCAAATCTGGTCTCAGACACTTAATAATTACCTAGCTGTGTGGCCTTGGGTAAGCCACTTAACCCTGTTTGCCTTGCAAAAAAACCTTAAAAAAATAAAGGTATTTGGAAGACTATAGGTGATTTCCCAGGGAAGTTCTAGTCCTTTTACTCTGCCATATTAACTGCCTCTTTTCATATATTTTTTGTATTTAATTTGGATGTTTATAATAGTTAAGATGACTTTTTATACCACATCATTATTTTTTACAAGACAGTGGGGTTAAGGGACTTGCCCAATGATACATAGCTAGATAAATATTAAGTGTCTGAGACCGCATATGAACTCAAGTTCCCCCAGATTTCCAGGGCCAGTGCTCTATTTACTTTGCCACCTAGTTGTCCCCTACACTAAGTCATTCTTAAAACAATTTTTCTGTAATAATGATATTGAAAAAACTAAGGAAAACTGAGCTTCTGTGGAGCAAAAATATGATCTCCTGCTTGAGTAGATGAAGGACAAAGATTTTGAGGACAAGATTGAAATGCTTGTTATTTTTCAGGCCCCAATAGAATCTTCTTAGGCTCTTGTGATCAGTCAGTTTGGTTGGCCTGGCAACATGGAAACAGTCATAAAAGTTCAAGCTTACTAAATGGGCATAGATATTTCTGGAAATTATTAGGATAAATTACTATGCCAGTCACAAGATAAGACTTGAATTTAATCCTAGACACTCACTGATCAAGGACATGCTATGAGAGGTTAAAGAAGATGAAGATGCCAAAACCATTTTAGATCTTGTTGTAGTCCTTATTGAAATAACACAAAATTAGGATACCTTTTACCAAACAACAATGAATATGGTGACAGGATTGAAAGGATGCTGCTTCAAATTTTGAACACTGACTCTGATGTAAAGGTGCAAGAAAATTCTAAAGGTGATCTGGAAGATATTACAATAGAAGACATCAGAAAATTCAAAATTAGATGATGAAAAAGGAGTTGACATAGATGCTGAGGATAAGGAAGAAACAAAGAAAAAATCTTCATGTGTAAAAATGAATTGTAACTCTCATCACTGGAATCTACTGTGTACAGTGTTTGGAGAGGTTTGGTTTTTTTTTTTATTCTGCCTAACAGTAAAAATGTCAGAATTGTGGGTTACAGGAAGAAGCAAGATTTTCTTTGTTTTTGTTTTCAGTATTTTTTTAGTGGAAATTTTTTTTTAACATTTCTCATGAATGTAAATTCACACTATTTAACTAATTGGTGTTAAATCTTGTCACATGTGAAAAAATGGAAAAAATTCCTCTTCCCAAATTACCAACATTGATGTTAAAAGTTATTTATTGACCTCTATGTTTTCCACACCACCTATTTTCACCCTCCTGTAGAGTTATAGCTCAGATTCTTCAGCATGCTAGGAGATCTAAAATTAATTTCTTATCAGCTTTCACAAGAACAGTGCTAGGGTAGGTATTATTTAGAAGTTTTGCATGACAGTAATGAAAAATGATCCCAGCCTCTAATTATTTAGGTGAAAATTCATTCATGAAACTAATAAAACAAACTTAATAAAGAATTATTGCTAAGAATTTATATATTGAATTAGATGGAAGAAATATAGCAAATATGATTGTATTGTGAGAAGACAAACATGAGGAAATATGAAACACTAAATTCTTTTAATTTTATATTTTTAATTTAAAATTTTAAAACACTCTTTTTATGGTGCTCAATTGCTGTTGCTTTGACTAGACAAGTTATTGATACACATCCAAGGAGCAATTTTCCTACCATGTTGAAATTAAATATCTGGAACTAGAGCAGCAAGTAACAGGTAGGATAATTCTATATATTTCCTCAAACTTTAGCAGCTTGCTCAAAGTCTCACTATTAGTTGTTTTTCCCCATATCCATTCCTTTATTTTGTAGATAAGGAAACTGAGAACTAAAGAGTTTATTTATTTCCTAAGAGTCATCAGCAGGGTCAGATTTCAAGCTTATATCTTCTGACTTCAAATCCAGGATACGTTCCATTTGACCATTATAGGTTAACTTCAAATACCAGATCATTCCAACAAGGATTTGGTAGTTGTTGTGCTGTATTATGACTTGGCAGTTGTTGTGCTGTATTATGACTTAATAGTTAATAACTGTTGTGTAGATTAGAATCCTTGTTTTGGTGTTTTGCCAGGTTTTTGCCAAAAAGGCCTTAACCCAATTTGTGGTGACATTTTAATAATCATCACCTCTGATTGTTAGGAAAGTCACATCATGTGTCTAAAGTGTTGCCCCCTCATTCTCTTTCATACACTTTTGCTGGTTTTTTTTGTCACCTTAGGTAATGTCATAATCAGGAAATTGATGTAGTAACTGGCATTTTGGGGTAAGAAGCAAGATTGTTGTCAAAAATAGGTGATTACTACTTTTTCCTCTCCATATGCACACACTAGAAAATTTTCAAATCATTTGGGGGAAATGTACTTCAGGTGAAAGGTACAGCATAAATAAAATACTGAGTTTCAGAAGTATGACATTGAAGGAGGCAGGAGGAAATTAGTCTTTTTGTGAGGGATCAAAATTCTATTCAAACGCCAATACCTTGAAAGATTGAAGGAGAATAAGGAAATGTAGAAAAAAGAACATTGTTATTTGATAGTTTTTTGGTTACAATGTTATATATTTTCTGGGTGAAGTGTGGCAGGAGCTCCTTAAGTGCTGCTACAAGCTCAATCCTAAATCTCTTGAGCTAGAGCTGCCAATTGTGACAAATTATGTTCAATTATGTGACTACTGGTCACCAGAGACTGAGGGAAATTGGATTTGTTCTTGAATATTGGAGCTGGTGTTTGGTTAGGCTAAACTGCTACTATAGCACCTGCATGATTTGGACATGTTTACTTTTTTTTTTGGTACTTAAAGTTTTTATTTGAGTTTTACAATTTTTCCTCTAATCTTACTTCCCTCCCCCATTCCCCCACATAAGGCAATTTGTCTGTCTTTACATTGCTTCCATGGCATACATTGTTAGAAATTGAATGTGATGAGAGAGAAATCATATCCTTAAGGAAGAAACATAAAGTATGAGAGATAGCAAGATCAGACAATAAGATATCAGGTATTTTTTTTTTTTTTGCTAAATTAAAGTTAATAGTCCTTGGTCTTTGTTCAAATTCCACAGTTCTTTCTCTGGATACAGATGGTATTCTCCATTGCAGACAGCCCCAAATTGTCCCTGATTGTTGCACTGATGGAATGAATGAGTCCATCAAGATTGATCATCACCCCTATGTTGCTGTTAGGATGTACAGTGCTTTTCTGGTTCTGCTCATCTCACTCAGCATCAGTTCATGCAAATATCTCCAGGCTTCCCTGAATTCCCATCCCTCCTGGTTTCTAACAGAACAATAGTGTTCCATGACATACATATACCACAGTTTGCTAAGTCATTTCTCAATTGAAGGACATTTGCTTGATTTCCAATTCTTTGCCACCACAAACAGGGCTGCTATGAATATTTTGTACAAGTGATGCTTTTACCCTTTTTCATCATCTCTTCCTGGTATAGACCCAGTAGTGGTATTGCTGGATCAAAGGGTATGCACATTTTTGTTTCCCTTTGGGCGTAGTTCCAAATTGCTCTCCAGAAAAGTTGGGTGAGTTCACAGCTCCACCAACAACAGACATGTTTACTTTTGATGTTTAAAGGGTGTACTTCCTAAATTCTTTAGCTTAAAACATTTGATTTAAAAGACACTTAAAGACACAATAAAAAAAAAAAGATGCAGCAGGTGCAGATATGGATATGAATAAAATTTGATGCTTTCTTCTTAAGGGTCTTTAGTGACATCTATGAAATTTAGTATTCATGACAGGTTAGAAGATGTGAGTTCAAATCTTGACTCTGGCACATATCAATTTTGTGACTGTGGCAATCCTTAGTCAATCTTTCAATATCCTAGACAATTCTAAAACTCTAAGTACATGATGAAGTTTTGATCTATACCAATGGGAAGAGTTTTCTTAGTGGAAAAAATGATGAAATTCACAGGTCTAGACCCAAACAATTAAAAAAACAAAAGGCAACAACAAATATACTCCTAAATATTGATACAACAGAAAACTTTCATGGCATTGTAAATTCCAAGGAATGAGTTAGTTCACTGGTTTTCTTTTTTTGAGATTTAGTTTTACTTTTTTTGTTATCTGAAATTGTACCATTGACTAAATATATAGAAGATTTCTTGACAACTTAAGTGGTACTGGGATGGAGGGGAAAGTTGGCGGGGGGGGGGACATGCCAGTAAGTCAACAGGAAATTTATATTTTGGCAGATTAGGTTTCTAATTTCCATTTGTGAAGCTAAAGATAGGCTGACAGCCAAAGCAGAATCCTGTTCAGAGTTATCTTGTCCCTGGGAGAAAAATGATTTCCTCCCAGAAAGGCCTTCTTCGTCAAGAGGAATATTTCTAACAGCATAAGGGGCCCTCCTTTCTCTTCACAGATTGGGACCATGATTAGTTAAAGAACAACTTTGTTGACTTGACTATAAATTTTTGAACCAGGAGACAAAAGAACTGAGATAGTAAATGCAATTTAATTCAACAAATATATAGCATACATGCAAGACATCAGACTAGGTGTTAAGAGATATTAAAGTAAAAATGACCTTGTAGCTTCCAACAAGAAGTTTACACTCTAACTCAGGAGACACAAGTACCCATACCTTCAATAAAGATAAAGGGGGACAAAGATAAAAGAAGACAATGAAAAGGTGTCCAGAAAAAATATAATGAAGGAAAATTTCTTTTTATTGAGGGAAGGGGTTATTTGAAAAGCTTTCTTGGACGATTTTATACCTGAGTTTGGCCTTGAAAGAAGATATATTTTTTAAAATTTTATTTAAGGCAATGGGGTTAAGTGACTTGCCCAAGGTCACACAGCTAGGCAATTGTTAAGTATCTGAGGTTAAATTTGAACTCAGGTCCTCCTGACTCCAAGGCCAGTGTTCTATCCACTGTCCCACCTAGTTGCCCCTGAAAGGAGAGATTTCAACAGATGAAGATGTAAAGGAATTGTATTCCATGAATTATGAACAACTTGTGCATAAAGATGGTAGAGGGCAAGATGGAAATGTGAAATAACTATTAAATGAATTTGGTTGAAATTTAAAGTATCTAGTGTGGAGCAGTATAAACTAGAGCTGGAAAGGTATTAGAATTTACCTTAACAAGTATTTCAAGAATAAATATGGAAGACAGATTATCCTAATTAACCAAACCCAAATACCCATGAAAGCAAAGGATGGAAAATGAAATGTTTAAAAATTATATATTATTCTCAGAAAAGTATTGTTTTTGACATATGGTCTTGGAATATGATTATTTTTAAGTCTAATAACTAATTGCTACAGCAGCTGGCTACTCCCTGTTCTTTAAAGTTGCATAATGTTCCATTCTTTAAATATTTGAATAACCATTTGTCCTATACCTCATCCAAGCTTCTTTTCTAGAAAAAATTCCCCATTCCTTCAACCAGCTTCTATGTTGCGTATCTTCTTTATTTGTTATCCTGATTGGTTATTATTGTCCATCTGTGCTATTTATTTCAGGTAGATACCAACCAAGATTCATTTTATTCCCTAATGCTGGACTATTTGCTCACCAACCATCTTGCCACCTTGAGCCTTCTACCCCAGAGCTATTCTTATTGATGACTTAGCTCTACCCTCTCCAGTTTTGGAATTGCAATCAACTGAACTGGGGTAATGCCATGTCAATCTTTAGTCTTAAAGACCTATTTCCATATAACATGTATCAAAATGTCCCTCCCTGGCCATCACTTTTTTACGTGTATTATCTTCCCCTATTAAGATATGAACTCTGTAATAGCAGCTTCTGTCATTGCTTTTCTATTCATATCACCATGCTTACCAAAGTCATTGGCCCATAATATTTTATTTAACAAATACTTTTAAACTAATTAATTGGTATGAGAGCCTCATTTATCAAAGTCTTTCCTAGAATTAAGTACCCAAAACAGAGCATAATGCTCCAGATTTCCTTTGAGAAGGGCTAAATAAAATGGGGCTATCACCTTTCCAGATCCTGTTCTATGCTTGGAGAATAAAGTCAATGAATGGTTTTCACTTTGTTTTTGCATTTCCACTTCTTATGTTATATGGCTATTTAGGAAGTGTTTGCTGAATTAAATTGTATTCCATTCAATTGCTCAAACTTTATTTTAAATTTCTTTCATAGTAGCTCTGTCATATTATTGATACATGTTGAGCATGTATTGCATTAAAAAGTGTAGCTAAGTGGTGCAGTGAATAGAGAACAGTACCTGTGGTTAGGAAGATTTGAGTTCAAATACCCTGAGCAAGTTTCTTAACATAGTTTGCCTTAGTTCCACATCTGGAGAATGAACTAGAGAAGGAAATGGTAAATTACTCCAGTATCCTTATCAAGAAAACTCCAAATGAAGTCATGAAGAATTGGACATGACTGAAAATGACAACTACATCAAAAAAAATCCATCAAAATACTCCATTTTTCTTTTTTTTATAAAAGCTATTCTTTGGAAATATCTCCCATGTGGCAAATGATTGTTAAACCAATTATAGTGCTTTCTAATTATTCCTATTAAGTTTAATTTTATTAGATGTCAGTCACTATGTGCCACATGGTAGGGCAGGTAATGGAAATAATACCAGAACAAAAATCACACAGTACTTGTCTTCAATAAGTTTATGTGATATGGTATACATGTAGGGTACAGATAGCACTTTTTACTTTTTGTCATTCTTTTTGTCATTCAACATCTAGTCTCTGTTCCATACAATCCATATGCCCTTGAACAAGTCACTTGGCTTTGCAATTTCTTCCTATGAATAATGAATATATTGAACTAGAAAGTCTCTGAAATCTTCAGCCATAAATTCTAGGATAGATTTAGCTGTTTTTCCCTCATCTCTGTGCTGTCATTATAAGGAAATCCTTTATTCTGTTAAAATTGTTGAATGACATATCACCAATATCAGATTCCTTTGACATTCCACTAGAGACAGAAAATGGTAATATTAATGAATTCTTTTTTTTATTTAGACATTCATGTAATTATAAACCCACCTAATTATGTTGTACTCTAGCCCACACTGTCCATTGTATCAACAAGAATAGGATCATAGATTTAGAATTGGGAAGGACCTTAGAGACTACATAGTGTTGTGTCTCTTAAACTTTTTGTATGTCATGATTGACTTTGGAAATCTGATAAGACCAATGGAACTCTTCAAAGAATGTTTCAAAAGGCATGAAATAAAATGCATAGAATTACAAAAGAAACCATTTATATTGAATTACATTTATCAAAATAGTAAAAACAAAGACAATTATTTCCTAGACCCCAGGTTGACAATCCCTCATCTGGTCTAACTGGATTATTCTTCCTTTAGCAATCTATATAAAAGAATCTGTTCTCTAGTCCTAATTGACTTGGGTGGGGTGAATTCTGGGGCAAGGTCAGAAATATCCTTGAGAGACTAGAATTAGAAGTCATAAAAGATTCCATGTATAAAATGTTATTAATATAATGAGAAGAAATCATTGCTATTAATTTTCAATATGCAAATAAATCTGAAATCGCATCAAAATACATATTCCCTAGAGGAAGAGAGGGCATAGGCACCTCATCTTTATCACATGGCTAATGAGTATTAGAGGCAATATTTGAACTAGTTTTCTCCTTACTCTGTTCAATGCTCTTTCTATTATACCATGTTGTTTTAACAAGTTTATAATTTGTTCCTTTCTCCCTTCATAATTCTCCCTAAATACTAACTTAGATAAGAACAAGCAGATGAAAGGGAAAAAAGCCCAGTTACAAAATCTTAAATGTATGATTTTGGTATGGAAGACATCAAAGGAAAAAGAAAGTTGTATAAGAAATGTGTGAATAAATCAGTTTCTGCAAATTGAGTTAATTTGCTATCTTAAGAGCAGGTTAATTGTTTCCATTTGCAAGTGCTAAAACAGCAGTTCTTCTCAGGGGAAAGGTCCTCACTATATGAAGCAGAATTGAAGTTTTGCAGACAATATGCTTGGCTTTTGAAGGTCCTGTCAGTGCATAAGGTACACAGTTCCTGAAAAGTGTGCCTTCCTCCACTGACATATTCCAGACATCTTCAAAAACCCAAGAAACTTCAGATCCTAAAAAATTGATACTTGAGCTAATACGTCTGCCTTTGAACAAAGACCTGGCTAATGCATGAAACAGCATATTGAGTAAGTTGGCTGATGGCTACAGTCTGCTTTGATCATTTTAACTTCTCACTGGTAGAGTGTCTCCAAATTTTCCTTTATGAATACACATACATGTATTGTGATATCGATGTAATATATACATATATGCAAACAAATACATGCAAACACATATATACATGCACATACATAGTCATAATACATATGAGTATATATACACATATAAATATGAACATTTGTACAATAAGAGGGGAAACTTGAAGAATACACATGTATAGAGATATGCATATCTCTATAAGGTATATATAAGTGCATGTATATATGTGTGTACATATGTATTATAAATATGTTAACATATATACCCACAAAACACATAGATGATATCTTTATTTTATAGAGGTTTTATTCATGTCTGAAGAGATTAAAAATAATCTGATTTTTAAAATCTAGGTTTGAAAAAAAAGCTAATACTTAAAAAATGTTGTGCTTAAGAAAATGACAGCAAAAATCAAACTAGAGGTAATGAGAAATGGATAGAGAGCTGGACTTCAGGCTGAAGAAAACATAAGTTTGAATCTTTTCTTCATACAGACTGTGTTGCTTAGGACAATTCACTGCACCATTAAATGGTTTAGACAAAAAAGATGATGTAGTGCATAGAGGACTGGGCTTAGAACCCAAAAGGCTCAATGTTTTAAGTTCAAATCTGTCCACAGACACTTACTACTGTTATGATCCTAGGGAAATCACTTAACCCTATTTATCTCAGTTGGTCATCTGTAAAATGGGTCAGAGAAGAAAATAGCAAACTACTCCAATTTCTTTGCCCAGAAAATCCCCAAATGGGGTCACACAGAATCAGATCTGACTGAAATACCTAAACAATAATATTCAGAGAAGGTATTGCATTGATAGTAGCTTTCTATATTTATGAAATAACTGATAGAGGAAGTTTTCTCTACTAAGGCAAACACATATCCATGGTGGGTTGGGAGAAGGTTGGGGCAGAGAGACAAACACATAAATCTTTGGGATGAATGAAGGTTTTTCTTCCAGAGTGATTAAAATGGTTTTTTATTAAGACATCTTAATAAATGGCAAATCTCTCTGAAGGAGAAAGGGACCAATGAATGGAGTTTTAAAATCTTGCTGTAGATGATTGCTCAAGAACCAATACTCCCTAACTTTATATTTGTTTTCTTTGGACTCAGCACATAGAACTAGAAATAAAACATATTGTAGTTGCAATGGGGTAAATTTTGACTTGGTTTTGGGAAACCCCTAACAAATACAGCTTGGTTCATGTACTACCTCTTTCATTTATTAATTGTGAGAACATGGAAAAGTTGTCTAATTGGCCTTTTCCTTTATTTTTTCATCTGAAAAATGAGGATAACATCTATAACACTTTACTAACCTCTGATGTTGTTTTTTGTGAATAATACATGTAATAATATACATAATAAAATGCATATGATGCATACATATGGATTATTCATTTTGTAAATAATAAGGTGCCCTATAAGTAAAGGTTGTTATTTCTATTGCTCTAAGTCACAGTCAGATACTGGAAGTACTAGGACTGCCAGGGAAGGTTGAGGTATTCACATCCTTCCTTATTAATTAATTTATTTGCTAGCTTGCTCATTATTTATTTATTTATTTTCCCCTTTACCAGCTTTTGATAACTTGCTAGAATTATGAGTCCCAGCTTTCTGGCAAATTTATAGTTTTCTCAAAGAAGAGTGAAATATCAAATCATAAGCTAGAAATGGGTTCCTCCTTTCCATCTCATGACTCAGCATTCTTTTAAATAATAACTAAGTGACTTTACTTACTAACTGAGTGCTTTCTGTGTACCTGGCCCCATGCTAAACACTTGGGGTACATTCAACCAAGACAATTACTTCCCTCAAAGTTTTGTTATTTGCTCAGTCAATTCAGATGTTTGTGACTCTTTGTGATCCCATTTTAGGTTCTTTTTTGACAGAAATGTTGAACTGATTTTCTTTTTCCTTTTGTAATTTATTTTACAGATGAGGGACTAAGGTAAATAGGGTATAGTTATTTGTCCAGGGTCACACAGTTAATAAATTTCTTATCCAAATTTGAACTCCTGAAGATAGTTGAACCTTCCTGATTGCAAGCCCAGTGCTCTATTCACTGACCCCTCAAGGTACTTACATTCTGAAATGAGAAGACAATATGTAATGGAGTGTTAGAAGGGGAGTGAGGTGGTATGCACTGGGTAATAGAGTGTGGAGACAGGAAGAAACTAATGATCCAGAGAAAGCAATCCAAAATGTTTTTTAACTCATAATGGATCAGTTATCTGTCAATGCTGTTTATTGGACACATCTTGTCAAGGAGTAGCTCTTTTACATTATAAGTATAAAATGTGTGGGCCAAAGCTTTTCTCTGTAGTGTCATTTCTACTAAATGTTTAATTGTAATTGCTATTTATTCTATAGTTAAAATGATTTCAAGCATTTTTTACCTTTTTAATCCTTCTTTAATTTTTTAATTTGAAAAATAATATTTGTAGACTACTCCCCACTAAAACCTATGTGACTTTGACTCGCAAAGTGGGTATGGTACTGATGAAAGATTGGCAACTTTAGAAACTTAAACCCAAGGGTAGCATAAATCTTAACAGGTTGTCCCTATTTGTGTTCTGAAACATTGACCTTGCTGGGGTGATGCCTCAAGGGTTAGAAAAACTGTTACATATTCAGCATCCTATTGATTTTCATCAGCAGATGCTTGAGACAAGCTGCCTACTGTGATGGGACATAAGAACTTGTTTCTTTTTTGAACTAGTACTAACCATAAAGAATATAAGTTAAACTGCAATGATATCTTTTTGAACCAAAGCAAAATTTCATAAGTTCTGAGCCTTGTCTGGAAAGAGCATTAGCAGCTAGCCAGTATAGTGATTAGCACCTACCATTCTGCTTTGCATATAGCATTTTGGTGTACATTCCTGTCTGACTTTTCCTGATCTGATTTTGGGGTTTTCTTGGCAGAGATGCTGGAGTTGTTTTCTGTTTCCTTCTCCAACTCATTGTACAGATAAGAAACTGAGTTTTAAGCACACATGATGCCTGAGGCCAGATTTCAACTCAGGAAGATGATGAATCTTTCTGACTTCAGACCTGGGATGCTATCCACTGTACCACTTAAATGCCTGTTCCTTATAGTACTTTATAAGTGCTTAAGTCAAAAGATGTCTCAGCCTGCTCTTAAGGAAGAATTTTTTTTATTTCTGTGATCACAGTAAAAAAATACTTATATAGCACCCTATATATTCATTAATTATTCACATTAAGTACTTAATAATGGATTTTAGAAATTATTAGTTTTTTAATTCATAACCCATTTAATTCACATCCAACAAGCTAGCAAAGAAAATAAATAATGGGGGCAGTCAGTGTTAGACAGTTTTTAAAAAAGGCAGGCATACTAATGCCTTGTTGGCAAAACTATAAATTGGTCCATCCATTCTGGAAAGCAATTTGGAATTATGCTAATTAACTAAAATGTCCATTTCTCTTCCAGAAATTTCACTACTAGGGCTACTTCAAGGAAAACAAAGATAAAAAATTCTTCCATATACCAAATTATTTATAGCAATCCTTTTTGTATTAGGAAAGAAATGGAAACAAAGTAGATTTGGAGAGTGGTTAAACAAATTGTTGTACATGAATGTAATAGCATGTCACTGTACTCTAAAGAGGCATAGGGAGAATTTCATTAATCTAGGAATTTTTTTTTTTACTAATTCAGTCAGTGACTTTTATGTAGTTGCAAAGAGTTGCAGTGAGTACTGAGATGTTAAAGTGACTTTTCAAGGGTCACAGAATCA
Organism: Macrotis lagotis; assembly: GCF_037893015.1. Lineage (NCBI taxonomy): Eukaryota > Metazoa > Chordata > Mammalia > Peramelemorphia > Peramelidae > Macrotis > Macrotis lagotis. The sequence continues at coordinate 64,278,241 of NC_133662.1, forward strand.
GTGTGTGTGTACCTATGATGAATAGGTATGGAATCAGTTTTTTTTTTTTTCTTGCTCCAAGGTCATTAGCCATTAGACCAAGCTACCCCTTACTATACTATTAACAACTGGTTGTTGGTGATCTTTTGTTTTTGAAGAGGTCCAAAATGATTTGCTATATAAGTGTCAAGTTGCAATGTCTCCAATTATGGCCAATCGGACTTAAATAATCTCAGAATACTCTGCCATAAATCAGGTACAATTGGTCCATGTGATATTTGGGGTGAATTGTCTAAATTTGTGCATCTCACATCTCATGATTCTCTTGAACTACATTAATTCTGTTTTGCTCATATTACAATAACACTTTCTTTGATGGGCCACTATGAGCATTAAAAAGACTCGGAAGCATAGGGAGATCTATTGATCTGAAACAAAATGAAATAAGTAGGATCAGCTAAATATATGCAATGACTAAAATAATGCAACTGGAACTAGCATCTCAATAGCAAACAAATCAAAACTGAATACTGTCAAATTAGAACAAAGATTGACCTGAAGAAGAAATCTGAAAATGAAACTTCTTTCTTTGTAGAGATGGGGGAATATAGGGATGAAATACTGCATGTAATATTGGACTTTGTTGATGTGTGGGATTTTTTCTTGACCTTTTTTCCTTCTTTCTTTTCCCCCGTTTATTATAAGGTATGAACTTCTGAGAGTGGGGTAGGAGGGTGAGGATATATTGAGAAGTTAAGGTGATAAGAAAATTATGTTTACTATATATAAAAAACTTTTAAAATTGTTGGTGAATTGCATTTTTAAAAAATAAGGATCATCTCATAGAGAACTGCAAAGGATATTGAGAGGTATCCTGTTCATAGAAATGATAGCTCTTTCTATTGTACTCTGCCCTGGAAAAATTATCTCTAGAGTATTGTGTTGAGTCCTGAGTGATACATATTAAAAGGGATCAGGATGTGGTAAGGCCTTGAGATCATCATGTCCTGTAAGAATTATTGGAGGAACTAATAGGAAAAAAAAAAAGAGAAAAATCATGTTGAATATTTTCAAGTGTTTGAAGGGTAGTTGGGCAGTGAAATGGCAGTAGATAGAGCACCAGACCGGATGAATAAAACTCATCTTTCTGAGGTCTAAACTGACCTCAGATACTTACTAGCCATGTGACTCTGAGTGAGTCACTTAACTCTGTTTGCCTCAGTTTCCTTATCTGTAAGATGGAGAAGATAACGACAAACCATTCTAGTGTCTTTACCAAGAAAACCCCCAGTAGGGTCAATGACAATTGAACATTATAAAATCATGATTAAATAACAGCAACAATTTGAAGTGCAGAAGAGAATTTAAACTATGACAGGTTTCAGAGACAGAACTAGGAGTAAAAAGTAGAAGCTATAGAGAAGCAAATATTAAAAAATATTCATAAATTGCGATCATTCAGACATAAGAGATAGCAGAATGCAAACATTCAGACATAAGAGATAAATAATCCCTTGCTTGTTAAGGAAAAACAGAATGTGGGGCAGCTAGGTGGTACAGTGGATAGAGCACCAGCCCTGGAGTCAGGAGGACCTGAGTTCAAATCTGACCTCAGACACTTAATAATGACCTAGCTGTGTGGCCTTGGGCAAGCCACTTAACCCCATTTGCATTGTAAAAAAAAAGAAAAACAGAATGTAAACTTTTTGAGGGGAGATAATCTATTTTGTTAGGCTTTTATTTATTTATTTATTTTTTTGTCACTGGCAACTATCGAAATGTCTGGTACAAAGCAAGAGTTTATGTAGCTTGGGGCAGGCTAGGTGGCTCAGTGGATAAAGCACCAGCCCTGGAGTAAGGAGTATTTGGGTTCAAATAAGGTCTCAAATACTTAATAATTACCTAGCTGTGTGGCCTTGGGCAAGCCACTTAACCCCGTTTGCCTTGCAAAAACCTAAAGAAAAAAAGAGTTTATGTAGCTAGATATATGAATGAGGGAATGAAGTAGAAGGAATTCTCACTTAGGTGTAGTTTGAACTAGATGTCATTTTCTGAATTTAAATTTCCATCATCCTCTATTTTATGAAGTGCTCCTCAAGTTAAGAAAATAAATGCTTTACTTAAAAGCTGTTTAGTTAAATAAGCAAAAGTTAAACTAAGAATGAAAAAGGAATAATGCAGTTACTTCCCTAATATAGTCACCAAGAAACATCACAATTAAAGTTTAATGGCTAGTCTGCAGGTGGCTGATTTTGTCCTTCTGGATCACTGATACTTTCTTGGAAAGGACATGATTAAGGAATGTTAATCTTTCCACTAAATGGCAGGCCAAGATGGTAGAGTCAAAAAATTTTGAGAATTAGCCACCCACGTAATTTCTGTACTACTCCTGATTTTATTGAAGAAACTGGGAATCTACCTCATTTATACTCTGATCTTCCAAGTCGCAACACAATTTACCAACTTGGAATAGCTATTGCAACTTCAATTTAAGTGTCTACCTTTCTCAGCAAGATATTATTTGTCCTCACACAAGAAAACCATTTTCTGAAGTGTCATTAAAAATTCATTTGTTCCTAAGAGTGTGAAGGAATCAAAACATTTTATAGGTGAGAAAACTCCATAGTGTGTTTTAAAGAACCTCTGTTTGAGAAAAACACATAAAATGGAAATATTTCTACTAGCAGTGCTGACACTTTGGTTCACAAGTCAAAAATCTCAGAGGCCATCTATTTCAGATTCCACCCCCCCTCCATTATATAGATGAGAAAGCCATGATCTAATAAGGTAAATTTCCTTATCTAATATCTTTTAGGCATTAACAACAAAATTAATAATAGCTAACATTTCTATGACATCTTAAATCTGTGAAATATTTTATACATATTATCTCATTTGAACCTCACAAAACCTTGTAAGTTAGGTATTAACCTGACCCCCATTTTATATTTGAAGAAACTGAGGCAGATAGAAGTTAATAAGTTAAAGAAGAATATGTGGGAGTAATCCAGGACTGGTGTCTTTGGTGAAAGGATAAGGGACTTAAGAGTAATAAATAGTATAAAACCTAACCACCTCAGCTAGATGTTGAGAAATTGACAAGGGAATATGTTGCAAGAGGATGCAATAAGTGAGGGGAAGGATGGGAATAAATCTCTAAATTTAGAACAAGAAGAAATTTCAGAGTTTGCAGAGATTATTGAGGTGTTTATATAAGCAATATGCACAAATGAGGAATTGTCCAGTTCTGGACATTGTGGCTCTCCTGGTAACCTGTATACAACAATAAAGTTGAGAGAAGACTTTTTTGTGGAACTAAATTTAGTTGGTAGAAGGGTAATATATCAAGTGGAACATTTATCCCATAAATGTTTAATTTTTATTAAAATAAATTTGAGGATTTTTCCTTTTAAAAATAAAATAATTTGTTTATGCATGTGTATTGAGAGAGTTATTTTGACTTTTTTAGAGATTGCCTATCTACCCACAATTACAATAATTGCAATTACCAAGTTGAATTCCAAAGACAAGAAGGTATTCTAAATGCTTTCTTTTATATGTGGGTTACTATTCCTGTCATATTTCAATATTTTTTGATGATTTGTTGATCTCATTAGTTTTGTTAAACCATCCCCCCACCCCAGTTTGAGAGGGGAAGGAAAAGCGATATTTTGGAATACATAAGCAATATAAATACAAAAGATATCAATTATTTCATGTTTTAGAAAAATAGAACAATTCCAGGAAGAGATGAAAAATGACTTTCCTTTCATTTTGATGCAACTTTCAGTTGTGAAATGTTGCATATTAGAGACACTCAAAATACCAGTTTTGGTGGATGTTTTACCTTTTGATATGTATATATGTTTATTCATATGTGTGAGTATGTGTGTATACATATAAAATATGTGAATTTGTGTGTATTACAAAGAAGGAAGTTTCACTTCATTGGGAGTTTGGAGACATAATTAAGAAATAAATGTGATGGAAAAAATAAGAGGTGTTCAAATGATGTTATTTTAAGAATCCTTATAGAAGAATAAGCATGTTGTTGTTGAGTGAAATCTGCAGCTGGGATATAGGACCCAACAATAGGAAAGCAAAAGAATGAACAATTGTGAAGCTGGAAACTGCTTGTTAGGAACTGAGAGAACATATCTTGTCTGGGCTTATCCCAATCTGAAAACCTGACACAAGTGAGGGAAAACTATTGAAAAATACTGGTAGGGGCCACCTACCAGTTAAAAATCAGTCTCAACCATCCCTATCCATGAAGGTAGAAATAATTAATTTTATTTAAAAATCAACAACTTGGATTGTAACAAATGTGAAATCTGATGAAATTATTTATATTTGCTGTTAAGCTTCAGAAACAGTGATATTTAGTAGAAAACTGATTGGATTAGGAGTTGAGTCAAGGAGTCTATTTCCTGATTTTCTACTAACCAGTGTGTGACCTTGGTAATGACTCTTGCCCTCGTATTATCATCTATAAAATGAAAGCTTATGACTAGATGACCTCTGAATATATTGCAACCTCACTACAAACCTCTGCAGGTTAGATTTAGTCTCATCTCCTAATTGTATCCTTTTGTAGCATCTTCCCTTATCAATTTTGACCCCTGGGTGAACTAATTAAACTCTATACTCTTTTACTATTTAGTCTCTTGTACCCTTATCCTATCACTAAACATAACTTTGCTAGATGCCAGCCCTAGACTTTCCTTACTATATTTTTCTTTCACTACTATTCACGTGTTGCTGACCCAAAATGGAAGAAGAATTTAATCTACTGATTCCGTCCACCACAAGTTTATTTTCTCTAATCTAAAGTGGGCCCCTCAATGCAGAAAGTCAATTTTTTTTTTAATGTCAGTAATCAGTTCACTTTCCCACTTTTCATAGAACCTGTTTCAAACCTGTTCATTTTTCTTCAGGTCCTCCCTGGAACTCCTTTCCCTCTCTCTCTTAGTTGAAGTCCTTGAAAAAAACCAAAGGCATCAGTTATGAGATCCCTCTTCTTTTCATCTCATATGCCTGTCATATGATTTCTATCTTCTCTTTAATTCTTATCTGTGATAAAGAGGTGGCTCCTTTATTTATTAAGTTCAATACTTCTACTTTCACCCTTTCCTCATCAAGATTTTATTTCTTTTTTTAAAAATTTCATTTATTTTAGTAAGAACTTAAATAAAACAAATGTTTCAATGACTCATCTTTTCCTTGACAAGATTACAGTTTCTTTTTTTTTAATTTTATTAATTTTTTTCTGAACTTAAGAAATAAAAGAAACATTTCAATGATATAGAAGCATAGAAGAAAAAAATGATTGAACATGAAACTGAATATCTATTATGTGCAAATTGCTACTTCTATTTATATATATCTATATAATATCTATATAATAAAGTTATCATGTGCCTTTCTTTTTTTCTCCTCAACTCTTACCCTAGAGATGGCTACCATTATGCCCAAATATGTGTATGTATGTAAAATATAAAATATATGTAAAATCATTTTATGTCTATTCATCAGTTCTCTGGATGAAGATAGTGCCTTCCTTCATAGCTCCTCTGTAGTTATTTTAGGTATTTATAACAGTCAAAATACTTAGTCACTCAAAGTTGTTAAAAGAACATTGCTGTTATTGCCAATACTTCTAAATTGACCTTTGTGTTCATGTTCTCTCTTCTCCAGCATATTGCTGCATCATTTCCTCTCTGCTGTCTAATCTCTCCCTATCTCTGGAACCATCTCTGCTCTCTGCACACATCTTAATGTCTCCTTTATCCTCCAAAATAAACAAACAAAAAAAAAGGCCACTTTATACTGTAACTCCTAAGAGATATAGGCCTATATTTATCTTTTCCTCTCATGCTTAACTCTTTAAAAACTATGCTCATACTTTTATGAATCCTTTTTCATCTGTTTTTCAACTTTATTCAACAGCAACTGCTCTTACTGAATTTATCCATGATATTTTTCTTGCCAAATATAATGTCCCTGCCCTAAATCTAATCATTCTTCACCTGGTGCCTTTGGAAAGGTTGATCACCTTTTTCTAAATGCTCTCTTCTTTAACCCTGATTCACACAAAGAAGTGGCCCTTGCCCTTGTTAAGGCAAACCCTTTATATGCATAAGTTATCCTATCACATCTAGCCTTCTCTAGCAGAATGGCTCTTCTGTCATCTCTACTCTCATTAATTTTTGATATCCTTATCAACTAAATACTTTCCTACTGTCTACAAACATGCCCATGTCTTCTGTAGCCTGTAGATCATCACCCCCATGTTGCTGTTAGGGTGTACAATGTTTTTTCTGGTTCTGCTCATCTTGATCAGCATCAGTTCATGCAAATCCTTCCAGACTTCCCTGAATTCCCATCCCTCCTGGTTTCTAATAGAACAATAGTGTTCCATGACTTACATATACCACAGTTTGTTAAGCCATTCCCCAATTGAAGGAAATTCACTTAATTTCTAATTCTTTGCCACCACAAACAGGGCTATAATGAATATTTTTGTACAAGTTATGTTTTTACCCTTTTTTCATAACCTCTTTAGGGTATAGACCCAGTAGTGGTATTGCTGGATCAAAGGGTATGCACATTTTTGTTGCCCTTTGGGCATAATTCCAAACTGCTCTCCAGAAAGGTTGGATAAATTCACAGCTCCACCAACAATGTCCTTACCCTATTCTCATCTCTCTTTTTGTATTGTTTTTACTTGGTGATTTCATCTAATCCCATGAATTTGATTTTAATCTATGCATTGATGATTCTGAGAACTTTTTTGTGTTATTCTATATTCTCTCTCTCTCTCTCTCTCTCTCTCTCTCTCTCTCTCTCTCTCTCTCTCTCTCTCTCCTGAATTTCAGTCTCCTACCTCCAAACCACCTCTTGGATATTTCAAAAGGAATGTTCGAATTCAATATGTCCAATATTGAACTCATTGTTTTTTTCCCCAAAACTTTTCCTTAGTCTTAAATTTCCTGTAATTTTGTGATACATATCATTCTTTACCTTTACATGCTGTGTCATTCTTAGTTCTTCAAGTTTTTTTTTACCACCCATATCTAATCAGTTGCCAAGACCTGTTGTTTCTATTCTCATATCTCTTATATCTGACTCTTTCTCTACTTTGACACTGGTATCACCATGTTGCAGTTCCTTATCACCTCATGCTTGAACTACTGAAATAATCTTCTGTTTTCCTTCCTCCTTCAGGACTCTCCTTACTTCATTCTATCCTCTACTTAGTTATCAAATTAATTTTCCTTATGTACAAGTATGACCATATCACTCTTGTCCCCCTCATTTAATATGTGACTCCTTATTTCCTCTAGATGTAAATATAAATTTATCTGTTTGGCATCCAAATTTCTTAAAAATCCTGTCCTTTCCTATCCTTATACCTTATTCTCTTCCATATGCTTTGAGATTGAATAACCAAGAGATTATCTCCAATATCCATTTATTAAATGCTTACTGTGCACCAGGAATTTTGTTAAGTATTTTGCATATATTATTTTGTTTGATCTACAAAAGAGAGATAAGGGGAAGGAGGAGAACAAAAAGAGTAAGAAAGTGAGTGAGAGAGAAAAGGGAGAGAGAAACAAGAAATGAGAGAGAAATGAGGAAAGGATACAGAAGGAGAAAGGAACATATTTGTGATATCGATCAGCCTTGGTTAGCCTCTGGCATATAATGTTTATGTGCCCTTTGAGAAATAACTTAATCTCCCTTTGAGTCCTTTGGGTTACTCTAAGACTGTAAATTCTATAAATTTCAGAGAGGCTATTGACTTGTCTTACCAAAATAGAGGAAGTTTCCTCATCTTTAAGGAAGATCCTACACTAGTGAAATGATACTTCTGTTCTATCAAAAAATCATTTAAGTGCTTATTCTGCACAAATCATTGTGCTAGGTCTTGGGCATATACTAGATAAAAATAAGACATTGTCATGTTTTCAAGTAATTTTCACTATTCTTAGGGAGGATGATAGATAAAATAAAGTAGACCTGAGTGGTGAACTGAATGGTCTAGAATTTCAAAGGATGCTTCATTATGTCAGATGGAAGGAACCAGGGTTCTTAGTTTACTTGAAAAGGTCATAATAGCAAAGGTAGACATCTAGAGGGTTAGAATTAGGGCAAGCTATAAGGCCTGGAGGACCTTATTAGGAGGCAATTGTAAAGCTGATGACAAGGTTACCTGGATAGGTTCTGGGCAGTTCAGGGTCTAGAGAAGGGAATCAGGTGGGGAGAATGTAACTCCAGTCATTTGGAAGATATAAAGGCAGTTTAGAAAATCATGATTTGTCTTTCCATGTGTGTCATATGACATGAATTCTCTGCAGGTATATTCTTTACTCAGGTGTTTTGTTTGTATATGCATATCACACATATGATTTGTGATCTATTTACAGAGTCACTCTTCCCATTAAGAAAGTGAATATTTGTGAGAATTCAGGATTTATTGGGGAATGTTCCGCTATTACCATACTATTTTATTAAATGTCTTTGTTCTTTAACTAACTGTATATTTGGATTAGAAAAAATAAGCACATGTTAGGTCACTTGACCTATGATTTGGAGAGGATTTTGTTCAATGTAGTAGTTAACATTTAGGATGATTTACTAGGGATAATAAGTGAGTTCATCATTATTAAAATAAAAATACTGCTTTGAGGATTAGAGACTGTTTAAAATATAAAACTAAGATTGCAATATCATTTTATATGTATATGCATATATACACATATACAATCTCTATATACATTGGAAAATATATATTATGGTGCATATCTATGTAATATATCTTTATATATGACATGAACCTATGAACATATATTTATATATACACAGAAAATATGAACATATATGTAAGTATATATTTTTGCAAAATATGGTTGCATATTTTCTCATTGTAAATAAGAAAGGTATGAGATAATTTAAATGACTTGTGAGCTGTTCTTTGGAAGGATTATACATGCAAATGAAATTATATGTTCACTGAAGAGTTTAAGTATTTAAGTGATAATAAATACTTTATCACATTTAATTACTTTAGTAAATTCTTAAGCATTTCTTTATAGTGTTTATAAATAGTTTATACATATATACTATATTCTGTTATACATATATACTATATTCTGTTAGACTCTGGAGAGGAATGCTGTCTCTCCTTGTGAATTATTCCCTGGGCTATACAGGTCAGTCAATATGTTCTCCTAGTTCTAGTAATTGGCATTGTAGGTTATCTTATAAAACCAAATCTTGACCAAATGACTATGGTAGTGTGGAGCAGTTGGTGAGCCTATATAAAGGATAAAAGAAGAATATTAAAAAAGTAAAATCTGGTATATCTTTAGTGAGAGAGGATGTGATTAGAAAATGAGATGGTTGTATGGAATCTGTGAGTCAACACAAATTGGTCTTTATTTTTTATATATATAAATATTTTGTTTGTTTTTCCAATTATATATAATAGTAGTTTCTACCTATTTTTTGTAATGTTTTGAATTTTACAATTCCCTCCCCCTTTCCTTTCCTCCCAGGCAGTCTGATAATCCTTACATTATTTTCATGCTATAAATTGATCAAAATTGAATGTATTGAGAGAAAAATCATATCCTTGAGGAAAAAAATGAAATATTAGAGACAGCAAAATTATGTAGTACATAAGAACTTTTTTTTTAAATTGAAGGTAATAGACTTTGGTGTTTGTTTAAACTCCATAGTTCTTTCTCTAGAAATAAATGATATTCTCTGTCACAGACACTCTAAAAATTGTCCCTGATTATTGCACTGATGGAATGAGCAAGTCCATTGAGGTTGATCATCACCCCCATGTTGTTGTTAGGGTGTGTGATATTCTTCTGGTTCTGCTCATTTCATTCAACATCAGTTCATGCAAATCCTTCCAGGCTTCTCTGAATTCCCATCCCTCCTGGTTTGTAATAGAACAATAGTGTTCCATTACTTCCATATCCCACAATTTGTTCAGCCATTCCCCAAATGATGGACATTCACTTGCAAATCGATCTTCCTTAACAATTTAGAACCTTGTTTTATAGGAGCATGGGGAAAAAGAAGATTAGGAAAAACAAAACAAAACAAACAAATTGCACAGCCAGATAGGAAGTTTGAGTAACTTGGAGTCATTTTAGGATTCTGGAAATAATGCCCTGTTAGGAAAATGAAAGTCACAATTCTGAGATCAGAACATTTTTTTTCCCTGAGATGTGTGTGAGGGAAACTGACTTGTGGGTAGTGATGAGATAAGGAGATAAAATCCCCTTAAAATGAGTAAATCAGAATTGTGAGAGAGAAGTAGCAGAAGGAGAGGCAATAGCAGCAGCAACAGCAGTGCCTGCAGAGGTAGTAACTGTGGTGGCATTGAGAGTAATAATAAGTTAGCATGTATATAATAATTTGTTTTCAAAGCTCTTTATATAAGTTTATCCAATTTAATTTATGCAATCAATGAATTAGCATAAAATTATCATTAACCACCCCCTCCCTGCCCCCTCCCCCCTTTTAACAGATTGAGGTTGAGAGAGATTAGATGATTTATCCAGGGCCACATAATAAGTGTCTAAGAAAGAATTTGGATTAAAGATTTCTTGACTCTTAAATTCAACATTCTGTACACTGAGCCACTAAATAACATTTTCCATAAACCAGTCATTCCTATCCTTTTTTTGGATTATAATCAATTTTTTCACTGTTTAATTTCTCTACTTAACTTTTAAAATGTGGTGATTTAAAATTTTTAATTAATTAATTTATTATTACTAATTATTTTAAACTTAATTTTTAAAATGTGGCGAGTTGTCTCAACTATTTTTTGAACATGGTAATAAGTGGGGATTCAATGGAAATTCAATGGAAAGAATAATCTATTTGGCGTCCTTGGGCATGGGTCTAAATCCTTCCTCTGTTACTTCTAATGGGACTATGGACTGATCATTTGACAGTTCTAGGTCCCAGTTTCCTCATCCACAAAGTGAGGATGTTGGACTAATATAAAGTCACTTCTAGCTATAGAGAGCTATGAACTCTCTTCTGTACTCTCAGTGACTTGAATTGACTTGAAATACTTTTTTTTAGTTTTTTTTCCAAGGCAATGGAGTTAAGTGGCTTGCCCAAGGCCACACAGCTAGGTAATTATTAATTGTCTGAGGTCAAATTTGAACTCAGGTACTCCTGACTCCAGGTCCGGTGCTCTATCCACTGCTCTACCTAGATGCCCCTTGAAATAATTTTTTAAACATAATTTTTGAGAACTCAATACTCCATATGAGATAATTGGAGTAATAAAGGGTATAAAAATTGGCAACAACAAAAATCCAAATTATGAGTTGGTAAATAATTACTGAAATACTCAAGTACAGACCTTGGATTAAAAAATCTCAAATAATGCAATCTATTCAAATTTTATAGATAATGAAGAAGGAATTATCTAACAAAAATTACATAGCTAAGCATTTGTGGTGAACCAGAAAGATGTGCTACCAAAGGAATTTCAGGTTATATATAGTCAAAAGTTTAGGGTTTAGACAATTTGACTTAGAGGCAAGAGATAGTTTTTAGAAATGAATAATCAGGTCTTTTTCTGTTTTTCCATTTCTAAATTCTTCATTGACTTTCATTTTACTTATCTAGTCTTAAAGCCAGGTGACAACTTCTCTCTCCTTTAAAGTAAATTTCTATTCTATTTTCTTCTAGTTATTCAAGTTTTAATAGTACTTTTCCTTATAGATGTTAATAGTGAAGGTTGCCTACTGGTTGGAATTTGTCTGGTTTGTTCAATAATTAAAATGACAATAAATGACACATTACACTGGTACCCTCAATATGTCTATAAATCATAACAATATAAATTATTCTATTCTTTTGTCATTAATAAATATTTATTGCTTGCATATATTTTATAGAAAGTATAGCATGGCACGGTGGTACATTTGTTGATTTTGGAGTCTAAGAACTTGTGTTCAAATCCATGTTTCTGTGACCTTGACTCTCGTAGATGCAGCATCTTCATAAGCAAGCTAGGAGTTTTGAGGATGAATCAGATGATCCTTAGGGTCTCTTCCATCTCAACTATGGATTTATAAACATTATCATTAAATACTATCTTTCAGAGAAACTGACATTACAGTTGCATTACATTATGTTTGACTTATTTTTCAATTTTGATTATTCTAATAATCCAATAAGGATTACATGATGGTGTTCATTTTGATTTTGGTTAATATCTTTCCCTCATCTTTTTGACTTTCTCATTACCCTTTATTATTATAACTCTCCAGGCATCTGAAGGTAATCAAAGATAGAAAAGTGATTAATTTTAGGAAAAGAATTTTGCCAAATAGCTCATCTAAAAGGTTTCTCCCTTAAAGTTCTCTAATGTTGATCAGTTAATTCAGAAAAAGGTGTACTACTCCTTGTTTTTCTCTCTTTCAAGAAAACTCCTGACTTTTTTTATTGCTTTGGCATAAACCTGATATTTTACAAGAATTCATTTTCAAAATGGGAGAAGAGAATTTGAAAATATTATACTATGATAAATAACTATAATAGCTGAGTCTATTCATGTGGTACCATGCCTCCGGCCAGGAGCTTTTCACAGAAATAAATAATTTGTGCTTTGAGAAGAAGATTTTGGAAAAGTGTGTCTCTCTGTGCTATGGCATTGCACTAAACTTTATGGTGAATATTGCATCTTTTAAAGTATAATGTTGCTCACTTGATGCTTAATACATATGACAAATCAGCTTTGTCTGTTTCTCTTTTTCACAACTGTAAAATGACAATAATAATAGCACCTACTTCATGGAGTGGTTAAGAGCTAAGGAGCAGGAACAGAAGTTCTCAGGAACATTGCTCTGATCCATTGGAGCAAAATAGGTACTCAGATGCAGCCTGTAGACCAGACTGAAGTCTGTAGAATAATAGGTCAATGAATTCATACTAAGTTTGCATGTGTTACTCTAAACCTGCAGAGTCTTCTCCCCAACCTAAGACATTCTACTGGAGTTCTCTCCAGGTAGAATCCACAATTGTGTTGTGTAGCCTCACACCTAGCTTGCAAAATTGAAACTAGGGAGGCAGAGATTAGACTTTGTGCTCTGTTAGATAACTTCAGGTACTCAGTCTGAGCTTTTCCTAGGAGAGGCATATCCTAAGCAGGATGGCTCTTTGAAAAAGTTCAAACTCCATTGCCTCTGAATCCAAAGGAGCATTAAGGAGACTAAAGCCATGACTAAGGGGAGAGAGAATTGAACGTTTAGAACTTTGAAACCTTCCTTCCCTTTAGTGCAACAAGTAGTTTAGACAGTACAGGCATGTTGGAGTTTTGCCCAGTAACTCCAAAGTGTTTGTTTCTGGAAAGTCTTCCAAACACAAGGTCCCCTTAGGCACATTTGGAATTCACCTGTTCACTTTCTTCTGAGAAGGATCTATAGCCATTTAGGGATGGTTTAAATGTTTTCTGTTTCAATGGGTATTTTGTCTTTTACATTTTCTGGAGAAGGAAATAAAAACTGTTTTCTAATCATAGGTACTTGTTATCTTAAATGCTTATGGAGGATCTGGAGATCCTGTATGCTATAAGCCTATCTGGAAAATTTCAGAGGGGAGCCATGAAAATTTCTGAATGGGGACATGCAGAAAATATTGACCCTTTAGATTAGATATTTTTATTGTACCAGGTCAGTATAAGACCAGATGTATTGAGTCTTGAGACATATTTCAAGGGACTTATACTTAAGATAGGTAAAGAAGTTAAATAACAACAAAAGCCAATAGTAAATTTTTATGCATATTTGTTACACCTATGACATCCAGTCCTACAATAGCTTGTTTCTTTGGAATTCCAACCTTAAGTGAGTGCTTTGAATTAAATTATTTATCTGCCAAATATTAATATCATAAACAGGTTATAGCACCTTCACTTGTTATCTTTGAATTAGTCATTTTAGGTCCTGCTACTTGATAATACTAAGGAACATGAACTTTAAGTATTTTGGAATTTATTTGAGGCTTTGGAACATGTGTGGAATATCCTAGTAGCAGACCCAAGATAATCATGGGAGCTTAAAAACTCTATTTGAGGAAAAGTAGAGTCATGTTCCTTCCTGGTTTTAACTAGGCTAACTCTTGTTTCAAAGTGTAGAATTGTGAATCACAGGTTTGAAAACATTTTGATTCAGGCACAAGTCTAATTCCAGTGCTCCAAGTTTCTAGAAAGATGTAACTGGCATGGTTTGAACTAAATTTTATCCATAAAAATAATTAGCTTTTCTCATTGCATAAACTTTTTTTTTTCACTACAAGGATAAAGTTTAGTTTGTAAGGTCAGTAATTGGCTAAATGAAAGATGGTTGCACATGTACCATGGGGACATCAGACAGTTGCTATTGGGGATATATTATTCATGAATATGAATTCCATTTCCTCTTTCTTTACTCTTCTTATATTTTTTATGTTTAATTCCTTTTTCTTTCAATATGTTTGTACTCCTTGCTCTATTTTTTCTATTTGCCACCCATGGACACTGCTTACCTCTGATATTGGGTAAAATGTTGATGACTTTCTTAGTAAATGTTATTGTGGTAAATATAGATGTCTGTGAACTTAAGTATATTTCAATATAATCTGTTAAATTTTTAATCCTATGAATTTTCATTTTTGAATTTAAAAGCATCATTTGAGGTGTCCATAAGCCTCACAAGACTGCCAAATGGGGTACAAGAACAAAAAAGAGTAGAAACTCTGTGTCAAGAATGAAATAATTTTTGTCTTTTGGAATAGTAAGTCATGATATGGAAGGATCACTCTGTTTTTGCTTTATTCTACTCTTACAAGGGATCCTATATCTAAAGAATAGTCTATGCTAATCAAAGTTGAGTTTGGAGACTACTAATCTATGAGATTTAATAACTCAATTGGTCAAATGTTAGCTATGACTCCAAGAGAATACCGGGAAGATTGGTTTTTGTTTTTGATAAAACTTTGAGTTTGAGCTCATTTTGATTTCAAGAATAATGATGATTGAAACAAATTATGCAATATATTTATGAATTTTAACTCCAAAATGAGTTTGGTTTATATGAGAACTATGATATCCTCCCTCTTTAAAATCATCCCTATCATCAAAAACTGAAGACTAAACAAAATCAGAGGGAAGTTCAGACTTGGAAGAGTGGTATGAGGAAGAAGTGAATATTTACTACTTTTAATTCATTTTATTTTATGTCGTTTCTCTGAAGAAATGGAAGATAAATAAAGGGAAATGATTTTATTGTTATGTCTTGGAGAAGTTTAACTGATAATAGTCACCGCAATGGATCCAAATGAGCTAGCAAACATGAAGCCAAGAAGAATTTCATTTTTAAGGATGCACTCATTTACAATGCACTATAGAATAAACTTATGGAATTTTGGATGATTTTGCTTCCCAAAATAGCAAAACACATTGAAAGAAAAATAAATGCTGCAGAGGGCCATGTGTGAGTCCAATTTGAAGAGGTCCATATTAAGAGCACTTGAAAAAAAGCTAGAAATATTATTGACATGGAATATGATCTACTGTTTCTAATCTCATGAGAAAAGACATTAAATCCATGTTTGGGTTCCATAGTCAGCATCCAACACAATATGTAGGAAAGTGACATAAGCTATTAAGCAGATTAAGTTAGGAACAGCAACTATAACTATACTCAAAGCCAACTATTTGCATATCAAAGAAATCTGGAGTCACTGAAATTTTTTACAAGCTCTCAGATATAAATTTTCAAGACATCTTTTAGGAGAAGATTCAAAATGAATAATTCATTTATGCAGCAAAGACCATGCCAGGCCTAGGTTAGGTACTGGAAATACAGTACAAAAAATGAAAAAATCCCTGCCTTCAGGGAACTTACATTGTAAATAGGGAAAGAGTATCTGGTGAATAAAAGGAAAATATTCTAAAATACTATAAATTAGAAAATATTTAAAACAATTTTTGATGATCTCATCACATTTTTAGTATTAATAAAATCTGAATTTTTTCAATGACATTATTATCTTCCTTCAAATGCCTTGTAAACTAATCTCTCACTACACTCATAACTGTGTCACTTTTGGAAAGGATTTTCACTATATTCACTTGGTCAGATTCAGCTGTTTTCCCCATCTTTGTTCTCCTTAGAATCATTGATCTCTATTCCATAAGCACATTTGTGTCTGAAATTAGAGTACAAATGTGGTGACTCCACATTACTTGATGAAGAAAACAGTTCATAAAAATCCTTGCAAATATTAAATTTTTTTTCTCCTATTTCCCTTCTATCTTCAACATTACATGTCCTTGGGATGATTTTACCTAATTGAGATTGGAGAACAGGATGACTTTTTTGAAGAGAGGATCATCAAAACTGAATAACTTTGTTATAGAAAGAAGAATGAGTCAGAAATGACTCTGGTTGCCAATGTGGAGGTCCAGAAGGATGGTAATGTCTTTAAAGTGTTTCTACAAATTGTAAAACTAATATAAATGTCAAATCTTTTCATTACCTCTCTGTCCAGATCAGCAGTAAGGTTTGTGATTTTTAAAATCCCAATGTTCCAATGAGTTTAAAAGGTAATATTACTTGTTAGGTATTTGGTCATTCAAGTCAACAGTAAAGACCTCCCACTGTGATCCTAAATCACAAAATTCAATCCCAAACAGAAAGGTAATGGACAGAATCTTCACATAATAGCAGGATGTCTTCTGCCTTCTGGGATATGGTTAGCATTCTGTTAATGCCAGGCACTGGCAATTTAAAAGCTAGTAAAGAAAAAAAAAAGCAATTGGCCTTTTTTGCCCTAAAGCCAGTATCTCAACTTTATTTTATTTATATGGAAAATTTGAAAGGTGGAGATAATTTTATCATACACATAAATTCAGCTCACACAGAAACTTATGAGAATGAATTGAAGTTCAACATTTAAATAATATGAGGAAGTTAGACAAGAAGTTAATAAAGTTGAGAAAAAAACTGAAATCAGTTTACCTTTTTTTTGCCCAGAAGAAGACTGAGGGGGAACTACAGAGTATTGAAGTACAATTATTATGATGAAAGCTTTAAAGAACTAAGTCAATGGCTCTCCAGGTGTGGTCCAGAGACATCCCTGAAGTCATTTCAGGGTACCTGTGAAGTCAAAACAAGTTTCATAATAACACTAAGACAATGTAATTTCTAATAGAGCAGTCCTTGATAGATATAACCAACATAAACAAAATCTCTTGGAGGAATTCTCAGTAATTTTTAAAGACTAAAGAGGCAATGAGACCAAAATATTTGAGAACTTTTATTTTTATTTGTTAGATTAATGTATATATGTTTTATGTATAATAAATATATATTTGTATTATATGTATATGTATATATGTGTATATGTATATATATGTATATATATATATACATATATATATATAAAATAGCTGACAGTCATCTACATACAGAGAAGAACTATGGAGTCTGAATGCAGATGAGGCATACTATTTACACTTTTTTTCTTTCTTGCTTTTTTCCCTTTTGTTCTGATTCTTCTTTCACAACATGACTAAAATGGAAATCTTTAACATAAAAAATGTAATAGCGGTCTTTATTGATTTCTAATTAATAGAAATGGCCTTAAGTTGAAATATGAAGCATTCCATTTAGACAAAAAGCAAAATTTCCAAGAGAAGATTAACAAGTTAGTTTATGGAATATATTCTGTGGACTTTTGAAAATGGAATAAATTGTCATTTTCTAGGGGTAACATGATTAGTGCTGACCAATATAAATATTAAGTGATTTTTACTTTGTTTTTTAACATCCCCAATAGAAGAAATGTCTTTGTATTCCCAATTCCTAACACTACCTGAAATATAGTAGGCATTTAACAAATACTTATTGATTGATGATTTAGATAGGAAATCTCAAATTCTTTTAATGGGAATAGAAATAGGGACTGGACCTGTGATCTGGGAATCCCCTGTTGAAGAAACTCTCTACCAATACAGATTTGCTATCCAAATTATAGAGAGTTTCCTGAAAACCCAGAGTTTAAGTGACTAGTAAACATCCCATAGTCAGTGTATATCAGGTGTGGGGGTTATATCTCAGTTCTTTCTAGACAGCTGTCTATTTACTTTACCATATGGACTTTCTTTAATAGCAAGTGGATAAAAAATAAATTGATGGAAAAAAGGAAAGAATTTTATGAATTTTAGTAAAAGGATTCTTTTGTATTCTTAGGTAAAAATTAGTTCTTTTAATGACAGAATGTTCAGAATCCAAGATTATTTTATTTTAAATTTTATTTCTCCAAATATACAGTAGAAAAATACCCCATTGTAGACCCTCTTTGTTGTCCATAATCAGAATTTATTACGAAAATTGCTTTTAGGATCATTTCTCCTGGGGGGCAGTTAGGTGGCTCAGTGAATAGAGCACTGACCCTGGAGTCATGAGGGCCTGAGTTCAAATTTGACCTCAGACACTTAATGCTTACTTACCTGTGACACTGGGCAAGTCACTTAACCCCATTGCCTTTGAAAAAAAAAAGATGGCCTCCTCCATGACAGCAACTGATCTTGAGTAAGAATCTCAATGCTTAATTTTGTAATGACAAGTTGCACTGAAATAGGAGATTTTACTAAATATTGAAGAATTTTAATTGCTGTGGTCTATAATAACATATGGAGTTGACGTCCATCTCTCTTTCTTGCATGAATGAAAGCCAAATCCTATAGATTTTTTTAATCTAAATATCAAATTTTTAGTGAAGTTTTACAAGACTATGAAAGAAACTACACATTTGAGTGAATTCCTTACATTTTGTTGTAAATTTTGGAAAAATGGAATCTAAAAGAGTTCTTTTGTAATTCAAGTTTATTGATTTTTTTCCTTTAAAAAATAATCTTGCTCCTGAATATTTCTTCATTTTTTCCTTACATTTTCAGAAGGCATTACTGGAATTATATTCACACTGATCTTCCCACTCCCACCTGCCTCCCTCCCCCAATCATTCATTTGTGTTGATTTATAATTAGAGTTGCCCTGTGTAACTTGGATACGCTTTCATGTGATCAACTGAAGACTGATAGGCAATTTACAAACCATGATGATCTTCATATCCATAATTAGGGCTGAAAATGAGTGTAGGATCAATTTTGTGAAATCCTTGTTGATTTCTGAAGGTAAAAACTATCACATCTATGCACATCCATCATGTGAAAATATACACAAATTCCAAACATTAAAAATAATCTTCTCCAATGTTTCATGATTCAAAAATTTAGAAATAATACCCAGGATTCTATTTTGATATTATTCAGATAAAAGTCCTTATAGAGGTCATTTTTATAGGATAAGTTCTTGGTTCCTAGTTGCATTTCAGCAATATTGACTTAAAATGATTCCATAGTGTTTCTTAAATACATGGGATGTTAGGTCAGACAATGGAGTTAGCAAATGACACAAATATGGCCTTTTTTTTGGAAGCATGCTATCCAACAAAGAACAAGATGTACCTTTTATAAGCTTTAACCTTTAAAGAAAGAATATTCAGTAGACCTTGCTAATGTCATTGTGAAATAGGTCAGAGATAAAACAAATAATTTTGCAAGAAAGATAGTTCAGATCATTCTTCTAAGAAACAAAAGGCCTTTTATTGTTTTAGCAGATCTGATGATAATTTTGAATATGAAAAAAAGAATATTGTTTTGTAATTAAAAGTCATGCATTCTGTTAACCAAATATCTCTCCTTTCTTCCAAGGTGCTAATTGAGCCTTACAAGTACACAGTTTAAAAGACTTGAGTTTAAAGGCCTGAAGTTTTTGAAGAAAGAATATGTCAAAAGCTATAATAAATTTAGAAAAACATCATGTTTTTTGGGTAGAAAAATTCTTTATTGATCAAATCTTCTAATGTTGGAATAAATATGAACACTAATTTTCCTTTCCTAACTTTTTGATTCATTTCTAAATTGCATGCGATGAATTATTTTTATTTGGTGGGAGCAATTTCATGGGTCAACTAAACTTATAACTGTAGCTTTTCAGAAAATCATGTTTGAATCAGAAGCATTTAAAGACAGAATATTTTCAAATAATTATGTTGTCCTCTTTCTCAGCTGAATGTTCTTCATATGCTCCAGGCTCTTAGTAATTTAGATATGAATCAACTTTTTTCCTCATAATTAGAACACTTACAAACAAAAGAAAGGGATGATTTTTTGCTTTATTCTACTTAGCTACTATTGGATTAGAATATTTTGAAACTGGAAAGGTAAGATATATTAAAGCTATTAAGATGTTTTCCCTTTAGAATTAAGAATATTTTGTTATATAATAGATTTATGTGTATCATATTAATTTGAATCAGATCAGGAGCTTGTATTTTATTTATCTATTATTTGGATTCTGACTTTTTATATCTTGATGAATCTGTAGATGTCATTAAGTGGACATTTCCCTTGGCATGAATATCCAAATTCATCTTAAAATAGGTATTCAAATTTTATTCAGTGATAGATTACAATTTATCCATTGCTTTTATCTTATGATTTTTTTATGACTTCCACAAAGGAGCTACCAACTATAGGAAGGGTCACTCCTCTAGATAGTTGGGTACTTTATGAATGTCAATGGGTCTATATGTTATTTATTATTTGTGAAGACTAGGGAACATCTTTGTCTACTCACATTCCTATACTATTCCTATTTCTATTTCTCCCTGAACAACCTCTTTTCCACCATGTCTACATCTACATCTATTGGTATATTTAATTATTTCTCTTAGTTTTGCTTTTTAGTTTGGTAATAAGTTGTAATTTACTTTAATTTATCATGCATTGAAATCATTCAATTGCCATTTGTATTGTGCAAAGTTTTGACTTTGAATTCTTTTAATTGAATAATGCTTCATGATTTTTAGTTATATGCCATTATTTATGAGAAAGTCTGTATTAAAACTGTTGGCTTTTGTAATAATGAGTAGCTTGGAATAACTGAAAATTGAAGTGTTTCTCAAATGGGTTCCACTAATAACTGTGGTCTTCTAAGACTGTTAAATTGCAAAGAAGGTATCAATCTTCATTGCTTGAAGGAATTTTTGCAGTAGAATTTCTTTAGCAATCAGTGATGACACAGCAATCACTTACCTACACGCACACATGTCTATTAACTGAATTTGAGATTTTATCAGTTATGTTGAAAATATGATTTAGGTTTAAGAAATGAGAAAGGTCAAAAGCTAAGATACTATTTAGGTCCTTCCTATCTCTGTATTAAGAACCATATTTGAGAAGAAAATCAGTGATAATGTTGAAGACTAAACAGTATAATAAATGAAATTGTCACAATTTTTAGATTGTAAAGGTTTATATATAATAGATATGTAAGCATATATGCTATTATATAGGTATCTGGGGATGAATTTTTAATTGTTAATATGCTCATTCACACATACATGTCAGTAACATAATATAATGAATAGTATAATCCTTTGATCTTTCTAGCATCAAGACTATCTCCAGCTACCATGCCAAGCTGTTCATAAACATAGATATGAATACATCCTTATTTTTCTACATATATATTTTGGTCATTAACATCTAGTATCAAATCCACATTCTGAATACATTGACTTTTTGTCCCTGGGGAAGCCACTTAACCTCTCAGTGCCTTGGATAATCTTCTAAGGCTATACATTACAGAGTAGGTACATATTTGCATTAGTAGAGGGAATTTCATCATTGGGAGTTTGCTCTTCCAATGAAATTGTCTTGTATAAAAATATCTCAGAATTGTTAGCACAAATCTTCATGAACAGTGACAAACAATAACAATTTTGATATGTGTTGCTGTTTCCAGTTTCACATTACAACCAGACATTCTCTGTCTGTCTATCTCTGTCTTTCTATTTCTTTTTCTATATCTCAGTTTACTTCTGTCTGTTTCTGCCTATCTCTGTGTATATTTATTCCTGCTTGCTTGTCTCTGTCTCTTTGACTTTTTGTCTCTGATTCTGAAATTGTGATGTCATTGGTAGAGAACCTTTATAAGGAACTCATTTCACTAAAAGCCTTAGCTAACTGCTCTGAAGCTTATAGTCTTCTTGTTGTTTGAGAAAATGGTTAAATAACTTGCCCAAGATGACACAGCAGTGCCTCTCACTCAAGACTTTCCTATTTTTCTGACTTGAAATATGAGACTAGCCACTATATTGTATTACTGGTACGTATGTGTGAAGGGGAATATTAACCATTATAAATTTACACACATATACAAATTCATGGATGTTTATACATCTACTATATATGAGACTTTCCTGTTTTATGAATGTGTCAGCTTCATTTGTTATAGTGTTCAATCTTCAACATTGTCACTGATTTTCTTCTTGAAGAAATTGTCCTTTATACAGAGATAGAAAGCACCTAAATAGTATCTTAACTTTTGACCTTTCACATTTCTTATCCCTAAGTCAAATTTTCCAGCATAGTTGTTGCTGCACTTTCCTGAATCCACCTCACCTTTGTTTTCAGTGTTTCTGAAGTTTGGACTTCAGAGTTTATGGTGATTTAGCTAATAGAATCTTAAGTTCTTTAATAGGATTCCTCTACTTCATCCTCTGTAAAAGAAGCTGGTATATATGAAGCAATTAAATTTAAGGTAATCTTTGCTTGTGTTCATCAAGAACTCTGTGAGACAAATTGATCAAGTGTCCAAGGAATGGTTTTTTGCACTTCTTTGGGGAGCAGATGAAAATGATTCTCACCAGTCCTTTGTTCCACTCTCTATAGAGAATAGACATAGTTGTATCTTTTGTTTTCATTTATAAAATAAATTTTGATGCAGTTCAATTCCTTCATAGTATTTCAGTAATTACTCAAAAAAGATCACACATGAAGAACACCAATAGTTAAATTGTTTGTGGGATTTTTCCTTAACTTTTTTTAAACTTTCTACCTATCACTGCAGAAGAAGAGGGTTGGAAAATAATAAAGATAATATTATCTTTCTATGTGTTACAGTAAAAACAAAAAGACTCACCCCAAAGTGAAAACCAAAACCTAGTAGTAATGTTTTTTATACTTGACTAAGTTTATCCTCAAATAGAAGGCACATCATGTTTCTGTAGCCAAACTTTCTAGTTTGGTAAGGTCATAGGAACTTAGGTATAGGACTGGAAAGGTCCACAAAAACCACACAGTACAAGCCTTTCTTTTTACATATGAAGAAACTGAGATTAAGAGAAGGGTAGCAACTTAAAAAAGTCTTGTAGGTAAGAAGTTTTAGAGACAGAATTGGAACTCATATTCTTTGATCACAAAACTATTGTTCTTTTAGAGTGATATTTGTCCTTTATTCTTGAAGAAGACCATGACATCAATGGAGGTGATGCCATGACAAGTACATTTAAGTGAGGGGCTGCTGTGCTAAGTCACCAGCCTCACTTTCTCCTCCAGAGTCATCTGAGTCAGTGACTAGATGTGAATCAGGACAATTGGAGATGGTCTTGGATTCAGGGCAATCAGAGTTTAGTGACTTGCCCAAGATCACACAATTAGTAAGTATCATATATCTGAGCTTGGATTAGAAATCCTGTCCTCCTGATTCCAAGACCAATGCTTTATTCATTGTACCAACTAGCTGCCCTTCTTTTGGAGTACCATTTGTTAGAACATGTGTTTCCTGGTACAGTCTTTAAGAACTGTAGGTTGCTTTCACATCAGATGAAACTTTGGAATAGTACTTCTGCTAAAGATTGATGTTTTGAGGAAGGAAAGTGAGGCATTTTCTCATTTTAATCTCACAGGTTTGCTCCTGTGAGGATTTTACTTATTATTTTTCTTGGAATATTGGCATGATTTAAAATTTAACTTCTCCCTTTTTTATCAGGAATTTCTTCACTCTCCATATACCCCTAACAGATTTCTCAGTTTTTCAATAAAGTAATTTTGGAATGATCAGAAAAAGTGACAACTTCTATTTAAATTTCACATTCTCTCTTCTTTGTTTCACACAAGTCCTGTCAGTCCTTCTGGCACATTTTCCTTCTTTTTTGGCAGGTGGTGGTGATGGTGATGATAAATGTATTCCAGACTACTGGCATGAGGTTCCAAATCTTTCTTACTTATAGTTTAATTGTAGTCTCATTCTAAATATTTGACTTGCATGCTTCTCAAGATGTAGTCATAATTCTTTTCCATCCCTCTCCTAAGCTCTGTTTCTGTCATGTTCAGGAAAGGAAAGATATAGTAACCTTAAATATTTTACATTCTTTTAGAAATTTTTTATTGGGGGAAAGGAAAGGGATAGGAATTATATAAATGCACACTTTTAAAATTCCACTGATTTTTCCTCCTAGGTCATACCATATATAATTATCTAGATATGATAGCTCTAAATTGTATTAAACTAAAATTTCATCCTTAAATGGTTACCCTTCCTATTGATCAGTAATAAGAATTAAATTTAGACACTTTATTTATGATATTTTCCCATTTTGAAGCATCAGTATTTCTTGTAATAAAATTATATAGTTTCTATCATAGACAAGTTTCAAAAGATTCTCTGATTTTCAATATTCAAAGATCCTCTGATTATCAATATTAAGTGAGACTTAAAAGAGAGGAACTGAGAATTATCAAGTTATCTTCAATGTTTTGGAGGAGGTCCAGCACAGAACCTGAATAGGTGATGCTTCTATAGATGACAAGGTTATCAGTATTGTTGTTTGGGGATGATACTGTTCTCATTTTATCAAGTCCCAGAATACTATGGAGTTTCCTTAATAAGATGCAAAACCTAACATGAGATGAATAGAATAATCAATCAATTAACACAGAGGGGAAAAATCTGGGTGAAGAATTCCTATTGTTGGATTCACTAGTGAATAGGAGAGTTGACTTATTCTGTCTGTTCATTTATTTTGTGTGTGTGTTTATTTTTTTAATTTATTTTTATTAAAGATATTTTAGTTTTACAATTTCCCCCCAATCTTACTTCCTTCCCCCTACCCCCACTGAAAGCAATCTCTATCTCCATCTCCATCTCCATCTCCATCTCCATCTCCATCTCCATCTCCATCTCCATCTCCATCTCCATCTCCATCTCCATCTCCATCTCCATCTCCATCTCCATCTCCATCTCCATCTCCATCTCCATCTCCATCTCCATCTCCATCTCCATCTCCATCTCCATCTCCATCTCCATCTCCATCTCCATCTCCATCTATCTCTGTCTATCTATCTATCTATCTATCTATCTATCTATCTATCTATCTATCTATCTAGAGTGCTTCTAATCCATCTCCATCTCCATCTCCATCTCCATCTCCATCTCCATCTCCATCTCCATCTCCATCTCCATCTCCATCTCCATCTCCATCTCCATCTCCATCTCCATCTCCATCTCCATCTCCATCTCCATCTCCATCTCCATCTCCATCTCCATCTCCATCTCCATCTCCATCTCCATCTCCATCTCCATCTCCATCTCCATCTCCATCTATCTCTGTCTGTCTGTCTATCTATCTATCTATCTATCTATCTATCTATCTATCTATCTAGAGTGCTTCTAAGATTCTTTCTAGTTCTAAATTTATGATTATTGTTATCATTGTCTTTGACCTTTTTTCAACTTAATTTCCTAATTGTATATCGATCCAAATTGAATGTAATGAGAGAGGAATTACATCTTTAAGGAAGAGACAAAAAGTCTAAGAAATAACAAGATCTGACAATAAGATATGTTTTTTTCTAAATTAAAGGGAATAGTCCTTGAACTTTGTTCAAACTCCACAGCTCTTTATCTGGATACAGATGGCACTCTCCTTTGCAGACAGACCAAAATTGTTCCCGATTGTTGCAGTGATAGAATGAGTGAGTCCTTAAAGGTTGAACATAACCCCCATGTTGCTGTTCGGTTATATAGTGTACTTCTGGTTCTGCTCATCTTGATCAGCATCAGCTCATGCAAATCCCTCCAGGTTTCCCTGAAATCCTATCCCTTCTGGTTTCTAATAGAGCAATAGTGTTCCATGACATACATATACCATAGTTTGCTAAGCCATTCCCCAATTGAAGGACATTTACTTGATTTCCAATATTTTGCCACCACAAACAGGGCTGCTATAAATATTTTTGTACAAGTGATGTTTTTACTCTTTTTCATGATCTCTTCAGGGTATAGACCCAGTAGTGGTATTGCTGGATCAAAGGTGTTTGAAGTGTATTTGAGGAATCAAGCAACACTTTCAACATCCCTGTCCTCCTCAATTCACAAAACCCTTTTCAAAAAGTATTTGTCTGATATTGTCTCACTGATGGATGAAAATTATAGAATATCGTGATCTTTGAAAAATCACAATTGTGAGTAACCTAAAAGATCAGAAATAAAGAGACATTGTGGACATCAATAGACTATAAACCTATTAATTCCTACTGAACAGCTTCCAAGGAGTCAGGCAAATGATCATATTTAGGAAATGTATGATCAGGAAAAAAGGGTTGATTTTATAATTAGAGTAAGGGATGACAATTCCTTGGCATGAAAGCTGCATTTCAAGTATATTAGATGGTGCAATTAAGGAGTATATGGACAAGATAACTCTAGAATAA
Organism: Macrotis lagotis; assembly: GCF_037893015.1. NCBI lineage: Eukaryota > Metazoa > Chordata > Mammalia > Peramelemorphia > Peramelidae > Macrotis > Macrotis lagotis. The sequence goes on from NC_133662.1 coordinate 64,304,873, forward strand.
AAAGAAAATTAAAGATCATCTTGTCCAACCTCATCATTTTACTGGAGGGAAACTGAGACTCAAGAAAGTTATATAATTTACTCAGGTGCAAACAACTCAGGCAATATTTGAATCCAATTTATAGTATTATTGGATTATTGACTTAGAGGAAGACAGAACATCATTTTACAGAATAGGAAACGAAAACCTAGAAATGTCAAATGATTTTCCAAAGGTTACATAGGTAGAAAGTGACATAGGTGGGATTTGAACCCAGGTTCTATGTTTGTATCATGTTGCCTGGATTCATGTCATCTATACCATGGAGAGAATATGCCCATTGAAGAGTTCATGATCCTATTGAAGGTTTAAATGAAATATAGTATTTTATGTATCTCTCTCTCTATCTCAACCTCTATCTTTATCCATATATATGGAGAGAGAGTGCTTCTAAGATTCTAGTTCTCAATTTATGATTATTGTTATCATTGTCCTTGACCTTTTTTTCAACTTAATTTCCTAATTTCATTATCTCTAAAACAGAGATAATACTTTTTCTACCTACCTCAGGTAGGTAAGACATGTAAGGATGTGATGGAGCTTTGACTAATATTTCTTAACAAAAATTTCTTAAATTGATCTATGGACTTTTCTCCTTGTATGGATTTCAGGCAAAACTTTTTCTTTCTTTTTTTTTTCGGAGGCAGTTCTACCTTATCTCATTTTCAAAGGAAGACGCAGTTTCCTTGTCCTTTTCTTACAACACTTACTATTTATCTTCTACTTGTCATCTGTGTCTCTAAACTATTCTTGCATTTCATCTGTTTTTATGTGACATGAAAGCTCCAGGTTATTTTTGTAGTTTTATACCTCTTTTGCCTCAAGGCTCCATCTGCAGACCTTAGGAAATAATTTAATTTAAAATCCTGATCAGCTGGTATTAAATCCCCACTTAAAAGACTCTAACATAATAATAGCAATAGAATGTTCTAATAAATTATTTTTAGGCTAAGCCTCCTACACATTAATTGGAACAGGTTTTAAGGTTTAAAAATAGGTTAGACTTTTTAAGAGGCACTTAATAATTCTAATGAACTTTACTCCTGCACTTCATTAAGTCCTAAACCTTGGTTATTACCCAATATCCCTTGCAATCCCAATATAAGGAAACCTTTGATATTGTCATTATTTACAAATGAAAAGTAAATTGAATTTGAGCCTAGGAAAACCTGAATTTAAATTCCATCTCAGATGCTTACCAGCTGTTTGAGTCTGGTTAAATCACATAACATTTTTGTGACACATGAAGTTGGGCTTGATAGCTTCTAAGGTTCCTTCTAGTTCTCAATCTATGATCCCAAATGAAGTTGCCCCTGGAGAGTTGACTGCACTGATTGTAAGAGTTTGCTTGGTGATTTATGGTGCCTAAATTTCTTGATGCTCCAACTGGGAATACTTTTTTGCTTTCTCTCTGTTGCCCACTTTCTTATCTATACTCACTTTATTCCTGGGATCCTTCTTATCTGCAACCCTGAAGTATCTTATTCCACTCCCCCCCACCTCAGTTTTCCATCAACATTGTTTTTATTTGTATGTGTGTTTATTTCACCATAGTCATCATCACTTCCTCTGTCATTGCTATCTGCCCTCAGTACATATTGCCTTCTCTTGCAGAAGCTGCTGATTTTTTTGGTACTTTGATTTTAATACGAGAACTCTAAGGTTCATACAATGAAAAGGACAATGTATTTAGAGGTAGAACATTTGTGACATATAGGTTTTGAAATTTTTGAGAAGTCACTTAACCATCCAAGACCTCAGTGTACACAAAGGTATAATGGTATTAGAATTAATGATCTTAAAGATCTTTTGCATCTCTTAATCTATGACCCTGTGATTGTCTCCTAGTCTGGGGTGAGAATATTGCCATATTCAGCATTAATAGTTCTCTGTAGGTACCATAATTATGAAGTGAGAAAGCAGTAGGTGGCAAAAGAAATTTAGGCAGCTTGAGTTGTCTATTATCTCTTGATTCAAAGGGCCTGGAAGAGGCTGCATGGACAATTCAATTCTCCTACATTTATGTAGCAGATCTTCTCTATGGAGCATCCTTTCAGGGGTATGGTTTTTCCCTTCCTGAAGCAACTCTTGTTCTCTTTTTTAAGCACTTTGAGCTAAATGGAAGCTCCAAGGTAAAGTGGAAAGCAAAAATAAAATAAACTTTATTCCCTCATAGTTTAGAGCATTTATCATTTTGAAGTTTTATTTCTGGGGATATCTGAACCAGAAGCTATCTAATCCCTCCTACTTTTTCTTATCTTCTGTAAAGAATGATTCCCAGACTTCTGTGGTGGAGTCAAGATGTCAGGGTGAAGTTAACATGCTCCCAGAGCTTTTCCCTACCAAAGATAATTGAAGCCTCTATTCTGACATTCAAGCTACAGATACTACCAAGAAAAAGAGAAGCTTCAAAGAAGTTTTCAGTGGTAGACATTGTTTGGGATCTTCAGTGAAGCTCTGTCTCTTGGGGGAAAAGAGGAAATAAGCCCAGGAGGTGGGGGAGCCAGAAAGCCAGCAGGAGGCTCTCAGCTACAAAGCAATCCAGGACCCAACAGCTTGACAATAGCAGAGATCCTAGCAGCTATATAGCAAGCCAGCTGGGAGGTTTCCAACCCCAAACAATGTCTAAACCTTGGGAACACTGGGACAAAAGACAGGATTAGGTCAGGAACAAATCACTGCTAAGTCAGAACTTGGACATAAAGGAGGAAACAAACCTATGCAAAAGCAAGGCCTAGACTACAGAGGCAACATCTTGACCAAAGACAAGCCAGGGATCAGACCCTAGTCCCAGAAAAACAAAAGCTTAGGTCTCTATTCCCTATACCCCAGGAGCAGAGCTAAAACAACAAAGATGAGCAAAAAAGCTAAAAGAGGGCTCACTATAGAAAACATCAAGTCCAAAGAAGAAACTAATGAAAAATCACTCATAGGGAAAGTATCAAAACAGTCTATAAATTGGACTCAAATCCAATTGTTCATCAAAGAACTTAAAAAAGAATTTAAAAATCAAAGAAGAGAGAAGAAAAATGGAAAAAAATGAGTGTCATGCAGAACAATTCACCAGATAATTCAACACCTTTAAAAAGGAAACACAAAAGATGATTGAAGAAAATGAAACCCTAAAAATTAGAACTAAGAGGTTCAAGATGACATCACTATGTTTAAGACAAAAAGCCCTGAAGAACAGCATAGGTGTTATCTTTAAACTTAAGTGTCCCATTATTTGACCCTCTTTAATTCTACTGTGCTTGGCACTTTGTCTAATGAGGGCATCATAAACTGAAAGGTCCTGATTCAGGTTCTCTGTAACTTACAATCATTTGTAAAGTTCTCAGGTGAAGGCCTTCAGTGTTTAGAACCCTTTATTATACTTGTGATTCTTTTTCTTTTTCTTTTTGGTTTTTGCAAGGTAGTGGGGTTAAGTGACTTGCCCAAGGTCACACATCTATGTAATTATTAACTGTCTGAGGCTGGATTTGAACTTAGGTCCTCCTGACTCCATGTCCAATGCTCTATCCACTGTGCCATCTAGCTGCCCAAGATACTTTTGGTTAATTACTTTAGAGTTTGATTTAATCCTTGCTTCACTTAACAAAGGATTAAATATCCTGGGTGGGGAAGGGAGGAGCAATATGAGAGAAAATAAGCCTGGGGGGAGGGGCACAAATAGTTCAAGAAATGATATGGCTTTTTATGCTACTTTGGCTCATGAGGAGGATTGTGTGTACTTGGAGGGTACATGAAAAGGGGGTAAGGTAAAAAATGATTAGAATTATAATTTGATATAATTTGAGTCAATGCAGCTTATCAATCAATCAAGCAAAATTTTGTGATGATGCCTTGATAACAATATGAGCTTATCAAGCAATCAAATAATCAAATTGTGATTAATGATACTTGATTAATAGTAATGGCATGATAACTAACACCAGCTTAAGAGGCACAAAGATTCATAATTTTAGAGGGGAAAGCAGGGAGAGTGTGAATGCTGAGTAAATTCTTTTCAATGGGATTAGTCCAGAGAGGGAATAAGATACGTTCCTACTTGGGTTTAAAAATCTACCCTAATCTACAGGGAAGGGGAAGGGGGAGACAGGGAGAGGTACAGATAAGGGAAAAAGTGACTGATAAAAGGAAAGGTGAAGGTATGTGAAAATAAACTGAAAGTTAAATTTTTAAAAGAAATGTCAAAGAAGAAAGGAAGTAAAATTTTGGTGAGGAGGAATAAGAGAAAAGGAAAGAGAAACATATAAGTGGAGAAAGGTAGCATAGAGGGAAATATAGAATTAGTAATATTAATTGTAAATGGGAATGGGATGAACTGGAAATACACTTCCATAAAATGGAAATATATAGCTGAATGGATTAAAAATCAGTATCTTACAATATTTTGTTTATAAGAAACACATTTGAAGCAGAGTCACACACAGATTAAAGGTAAAAGGTTGGAGCAAAATATATTATGCCTCAACTGAAGTAAAAACAGATCAGGAGTAACTATCCCAATCTCAGATAAAGTAAAAGTAAAAATTGCTCTCATTAAAAGGGATAAAGGAAGGAAACTACTTCTTCTTAAAAGGCACCATTGGTAATGAAGCTATATAATTATTAAACATGTATGCACCTAGTGGTATAGCATCTAAATTCCTTAGAGGAAAAGCTGAGTGAATTACAAGGAGACATACACAGCAAAACTGTAATAATGGGAGTTCTCAATCTCCCTGTCTCAGAACTAGACAGATCTAAACACAAAACAAACAAGAAGTTAAGAAGGTAAATGAAATCTTAGAAAATGTAGATTTGATAAGACCTCTGGAGAAAACTTAATGGGGATATAAAAGGAATTTACCTTTTTCTTGACAGTACATGGCACCTATTCCAAAACTGACCATCTACTAGGGCACAAAAACCTTATAATCAAATGCAGAAAGGCAGCTATAATAAATAGATTCTTTTCAGATCATGAAGCAATATAAATTAAATTTAATAGAGGGCCATGGAAAGATAAACCAACAACTATTTGGAAATTAAATAACTTCATGTTAAACAAGGGGTGGATCAAATAGCAAATAATAGAAATAAAATAATAATTATATCCAAAAATATGATACTAATGAGCTATTATTCTAGAATTTAATGAGATACAGCCAAGGCAGTTTTGAGGGGAAACTTTATATCTTACAATGCCATATGAATAAAATAGAGAAAGAGGAGATCAGTGAATTAAGTATGCAACTTAAAAAGCTAGAAAAAGAACAAATTGAAGATCTCCAATTAAATACTAAAAAAAATTCTGCAAATCAAGGGAAGATTAATAAATCTGAATATCATAAAACCATTGATCTCATAAATATAACTAAGAACTGGTTTTATGAAAAAGCCAATAAAATACACAAACTTTTGATTAGTCTGATTTAAAAAAAGAAAGAGATAACCAAATTATCAGTATCAAAAATTAAAAGAGCAAACTAACCACCAATGAGGAAAAAATTAAATAATCCAGGGCTACTTTTTTAAACTGTATGCCAATATATTGGATATCCTAGTGAAATGGATGAATATATACAAAATACAAACTGTCCTGATTAACAGAAAAGGAAATAAATTACTTAAATAATCCTATTTCAGAAAAAAAGAAGTTGAAGAAACCATTAATAAACTCTCTAAGAAAAAGTCTCCAGGTCCAGGTGGATTTACTAGTAAATTCTACCAAACATTTAAGGAGCAAATTAATTCTTATTTTCCTAAACTATTTTAAAAAGCAGGAGTTCTGCCAAACTCCTTTTATGACATCAACATGGTGCTCATACCTAAACTAGGAAGAACCAAAATTAACAAAGAAAATTATAGACCAATCTCCCTAATGAATATTGATGCAAAAATCTTAGATAAAATTTTAGCAATGAGACTACAGTAAGTTATTACTAGGATAATATACCATGATGAGATAGGATTTATCTCAGGTCAGCAGGGATGATTCCATGGCCCTTTATTACAATTCTTAGGAAAACAGTGAACATAATTAAACATATCAATAGCAAATCCAACAGTAATGATATGCTTATCTCAACAGAGCCTGAAAAAGTCTTTCATATAAAATACAACATCCATTTCTATTAAATACTTTAGATAGTTTAGGAATAAATGGAGTTTTCCTCAAAATAATAAATAATGTCAATCTAAAATCATCAACAAATAATATATGTAATGGGAATAAATTGGGAGTATTTCCAGTAAAATCAAGGCTGAAACAGGGATGCCCATTGTCACCATTGCTATTTAATATAGTATTAGAAATGGTAGCTATAGCAATAAGACAAGAAAAATAAATTGAAGAAATCAGAATTGGCAATGAGGAAGCAAAGCTTTAACTCTTTGGAGATGATATGGTGGTATGCTTAGAGAATCCAAGAAAATCATTTTGAAAAAATCTCCTTGAAACACTTAACAAATTCAACAAAGTAGCAGGATATAAAAATAAACCCACATAAATCATCAGCACTTCTATATATGAACAACCTCAAGAGCAAGACATAGAAAGAGAAATTCCTTTTAAAGTAACTATGGACATCATTAAATACTTGGGAATCTACCTCCCAAGACAAAACTGTTTGAACACAATTATAAAGCACTTCTCACCCAAATAAAGTCAGATCTAAATAACTGGAAAATTGTCAATTGATCATGGCTAATTCAAGTTAATATAATAAAGATTACAATTCTATCCAAATTAAATTACTTATTCAGTGCCATACCAAACTACCAATTAACTACTTTACCAAGCTAAAAAAAATAGCAGCAAAATTCATCTGGAGCAACAAAAGGTCAAGAATAGCAAGGGAACTGATGAAACAATGTAAAGGAAGGTTGCCTAGCTCTAACAGTTCTAAAACTATACTGTAAAGAAGTAGTCATCAAAATTGCCTGGTACTGGTTAGGAAATATAGTAAAGGATTGGTGTACTAGAATAGGTTCAAAAGAAACTGCAGCAAATGACTACAGAAAACTACTCTTTGACAATTCCAAAGACATCAGCTTCTGGGATAAGAGCTCACTATTTGACAAAAATTATTGGGAAAACTGGAAAACAGTATGACAAAACTAGGCATGGACCTAGTATAAGGTTTTTGGCCAAATGGGTTAAAATGGATACAGGATTTAGACATAAAGGGTGACTCCATAGATAAATTAATAGAACAAGAAATGCTCAGTTCTATCGAAAATAGACAAATTCATGACCAAACAAGAATGAATAAATTATGCAAAATGGATGATTTCGACTATATTAAATTAAAAAGGTTTTGCATTAATAAAATCAATGCTGCCAAAATTAAAAGGAAAGTAGTAATCTGGGAAACAATCTTCACAATTAGGATTTCTGATAAAGGTCTCATTTCTAATACATATATATATATATATATATATATATATATTTATGGAGAGAGAGAGACATTGAGAGATAGAGCAAGAGAGAGAGAGATAAGAGAGAGAGAATTGTGTCTAATTTGTATGGTAACAAGTCCTTTCCAATTGACAAATGATCAAAGGCTATGAGCAGATAGTTTTCAAATGAAGAAATTAAAGTTTTTAAAAAATCATTAATTTGTTCTTTTTCAGAGTAAGAGAAGAAGGGAGAGAAGTAAAGATCACTTATATCTCTTATCCACTCTATATTAGAATGCTAATATAGGTTTGGTCCAGGACATTGCATGTGCATGAATGGCCTTTACTGTCTTGTCTTAGGAATCATCACATCTGCTTTCAAGGAGCTATCTGTTCCCCATGATTTTGCACTCATGTTTTCTAGTCACAGTGGCATCTGCTTCCCTTTCCCTGGCTTTATTCTTCACAGCCCATCCATCTTTCTTTTCTCCTAGGCAAGAGATCATGTTTTGCACATTCTGAACATTTCATGCTTAGAACTTAATGTTTAGGACCACATTTATCATATTGATGACTCTTTCCTGAGCCACTATTTCACATAGACCTAAGTAGCACTTCATTTCACTTCCTACTTCTCATCTATCTTAACCCCAATGTCTCCACTACTCCCTACTTATATGATTTGTTCTGAAGACATGATGAAATCGGTTCTACCTTTGTTTATGGAGGAAATATATCAATCTATTATCCATAACTCTTTGCTCAACACCCTGTAACAAGTGGTCATCCCTAATCATCACCCTCTCCAGTCTCTGTTAGTCAGTAAGTCAATAAGTATTTACTAAATGACTATTGTGTGATATGTACTATTAAATCCTTGAGGACTGGGACTCTGTTTTCTTTTGTTATTTTTCCATTGTATTTATAGTCTAGCAGAAAAATATTAGTGATATGGGACCTATCATGTATGCTAAACACTTTACCAAAATTTTCTCATTTGATCCTCACAACATCACTGGAGAGTAGGATAACAATCCTGGGTACGTTTTATTATTAGCCCCATTTTACAGATGAGGAAACTTAGACTAGCAGAGTTTAAATGGATTTTGTGGTATCAAATATTTACTTTTGTCCTTTTTGATTGTTTGTATTTCACATTTTCTGATCCTCAAGCAATACTCTGAGTAATTTAGGTCAAGTCCTCAACTGTTTTGCAGATTTAGGAATTATAAGAATAAGATTCTCAGGCTTATCTTCCCTTGCTTTATGTTCAGATCTTTTGGGAGATCCCATAAGGTGAGTTACATCTATTTGATAAAGGATTCTGCCTTGCTGAAGGTGGTCATTTTATACAAAATGATTGGAGGTCAAACTATTGAAAGGTTCTAAACTTACCACTTGCATAAGAGTGACTGTAAGCTTGCTTTTAACTCTTCAGCTGACTGGATGTCTTACCCCAAAAAGATCACTTGCCTATTGGGCTAGAAGTTATAGTCCATGTCAAAATTCTTCTAACTAATTTTCTCTAGCTACTAGAGGACCTTGTTCAAAAATCACCTGGTGAGACTTTTTCCACATCCAGTCATGTATTAACCTTTAGCTGAGTAGAATTTTTCAAATTTGGTTTGGGGAAAAGGAGAGGATCCAAGACTTAAAGATCTGAATTAGAATATCATCTCTTCTGCTAATTTCATTATTTCTGTGAAAGACAACCCCCAACTTTCCATATTCCACTGATGTTAAAAAACTTAATGACAATCTTCAACGTTTCACTCTTCTTCACTCCCTCTATACAACTAAGTCTTGTCAATTCTATCTCCAGATTGTCTTTTGCTTTCATCTCTTTCTCTCAGCTCATATGGATACTATTCTAGTTCAAGTACTCCTCACCCTTCACCTGATTTTCTTGTTTCCATCTTTCTATAAGCCTTTTTTACATAACACTAAACTGATATTTCAAAAAATAAAAGCTAAGTACATATTTCCCTTGCTCCAATGAGTTTCTCAGGTTCCCTATTGCTCCTAGGAAAGGATATAAATTCCTTTACTTGACTTTCAAAACTCTTTATAATCTGATTCTAGGATAATTCTATAGACATATTTTATATTATTTGTTTTAAATTTTGTTACTTTCAAACCATATTGTTACCCATCCAGCTCTCAATTCGGTATCTTCCTGTTCTGCCTTTTGGAATCCTGAACTTTCCTCAAGGATTAGCTATGATACTTCTTCCCTTATATAACCTTTCTTTATTTCCCTAATTATTCATATTCTTCACTCCTCTGCAAAAAAGAGATTATTTTCAGATTTTGGGCATTTACTAAAAATGAGTATCACACAGAAGACAATGAATGGGGAGGTGCTTAGTTATTGTAAGATATAAGATATGACAAATGGAGATTTTTGAAGACCATGAATGTTAATTTCTATTACAAAAATATATACGAGGAAGAGAGGATGGGTTGGTCAATGTGGAGAAGGTGAGAGATGACTAGGTGGACAGCATGAAGACTCCATTAGGAATCTCTTAGTATTAGGAGAAATGAGATAAACATCTTATGTTTGGTGGATGTTCCTGTGGGGAATTCAGGGAAGGAAAAGACAAGAACCACAGAGGTCAGAGAGGCATGTATAGTCTATGATCTGCATCACTGGAGGGAACATTCAAATTGAAGAGATCATGGATCCTTTAGAGCATTTGGATATTTACTTATTTGTGTGCTTATAGCAGTTCCTCAGAAGAAAGAAAGCTATTTCAGGTCAAGCACTTTTTCATTTTGTTTCTGTATCTTCAGTGCTTAGCAGACTGTTTTAAAAATAATTCAATCAAATTTTGGAGAATTGTCATTATCTTTTAAATTTTCCACCTTACGCCAGAAATGAGCTAGATGTTTTTTCACCTAGCATGGGGAATTGTCCTTTGTGTTTTTCCTTTAAAGGCTTTCTATATTTGGGCTACTCCTATATCCCTTAAGTTCATAAGCAAGAATCTAAATAAATCTATAAAGACTACTAAGAATTCAGGTAACCACCTCCAACTACTTCCAGCTAGGAAGAAAAAAAATCTTTGAAGAAAACAAGAGTACTTCTTTGATCCAAGTAAAGAATATTAGGCACATAAAAAGATAAGACTAACAAATAGAATGTGAAAAAAATTACCATGATTGTCATTCTGCTTGCATCTCCATAAGATGTTCAGCATTGCATGTTAACAAAGAATACATATTGCATGTTATGTGTGATGAGGAAGAAACATCAGTTTCAAAAAGAAGTAGAATGGAGACAACCTTAGGAAATGAAAAATCTTGTTCTGAAAATATCCTAGTTCAGAGAGAGCTCCATCATAGAAAAGAATCATAGAAAGATCATGCAATATCAAATTTACTTGTTTGCAGCACAGATATACTCACCAACAGTAGGCACAAACATCTATAGACCTGCACAATTTAAAGATCTTCCTTACATTAGAAAAGAGGTGGTTCAGAAAATCTTGGTGACTGTTACCTTCACAAGTTTTTTTTTTTTTTTGCAAAACAATTTAGTGCAAAAAACTTAAACAAAATTTAGGAGACTGTGGTATATTTGTTAACATGTCTTTTTCAATTGATAAGGGAAGAGGAAATGAGGTGAAAGGAAAACAAAGCAAAAATGAGAGGAAAAAATTCAGAAAACTAGGACTTTTTGTTTTGGAAAGATCAGATCTCAAGTTCCTTTACATGAATAAAATTCAGTGACTTCAAGCAAAGCTATAAAGGATTTCAATTTCTTACATACTGTGTTTCTATGAAGATAGAAACAAAAAAAAAGGTGAATGCCATGTTGGAAACAATAGTGGCATTTAGTGAATGGTACTATAGTGGAAAAAAATCAACACATGTTGATATGCTATTTCCTCTGAAAGTATAGAGGCTCCTTGAGATTAGAGACTATTTCTTTTTTGTATGTGTGTCCCTACTGCCTACTATTAATGTACTAATCACCTTCCAGTGAACAGGTTTTGCAATCTTTATGTTATCCTCAACTATTTATTCTCATTCACTCCACTTATTCAATCAGTTGCTGCTTGTACTTTCAATCTTTCCAAACTCTAAAAAGTCCCTAAATCTTAAAACTCAGAACTTCTAAAAATGATAATTGTATTTTACCATAAAAATTCTTGTAAATATCTCCTCAGGGACCTTGTGATCCTAGACCCTATTGTTATTATTATTAAATTGATGATGATGATTATGAATTTCTTTCTTTCTTTCTTTCTTTCTTTCTTTCTTTCTTTCTTAATTGCATGCTTTGCTAATAAATGACATAGCTCAGACTTTTTTGCTCAGGAAATATGCTCACATCAAAGAAGTCACTGAGTTCTTTGAGCAAAGCAGAATTGCAGTAGCTCAAAAGAAAAATGAGATTCTCAAATTTAAAGACATTTCCACTTCAAATGTTCATATGGAATAATTGTGCCTGAAATGTAATAGGAACTTCTTAATTTGTCTTGGTTTGGTCATTCACAACCTGACACACTGTGCCTTGACCACAGCATAATGATAACATTTTTAGTTCTCTTTGAGAATGAAGGTTAGTAACCAACAAAACAATTTGTTAATGATCCAGTTGATGATCCAAGCAAAAGACTGAGAGAAGACTTCATTCCTATAGGACAGTATTCATAAAGAGTTCTTTCAAGTACTATGATACATTTTATTACCAAAGAATATCTCCTCAGAAACCTTCCTTAAAAGTCTCAATTTGGGGGCAGCTCGGTGGCGCAGTGCATAAAGCACCGGCCCTGGAGTCAGGAGTACCTGGGTTCAAATCCAGTCTCAGACACTTAATAATTACCTAGCCATGTAGCCTTGGGCAAGCCACTTAAGCCAGTTTGCCTTACAAAAACCTAAAAAAAGTCTCAATTCTATCTAGATCTCAATTCCCAAGCTAAAGTAAGCTTCCTCACCCAGGGAAATCACTTAAAGGAAACAATGGAATATAATAATACATATCAAAAGGAACTCCCTTAGAGAGATGCAATGAAGTTTATAAATCAATTAATTAATGAGTCAATCAACACTGAGAATTGTACTTCTAACAGGAGAGATACTTTGGCAGAGGATTTGAATACAACAGGTGTAAAACAATTAAATAAAAAAAGGATCATACTAGGAAAAGAAGGTATTAAAGGATAAATAATACCTATAAGGACCTATTATATAGTAAAGAGAGATAAGGGAAGGTGTGAGAACTGATTACACCTTACTCTAAAAAGATTTGGTTCAAAGAGGGAAGAACATGCATTCTTAATTGGATCTAGAAATTTATTCTATACTACAGAAAAGTAGAGGAAGAAGGTGGGGAAAAAGGGGAAGATGAAAATGATAAAAGAGAAGGGGAAAGTAACGTTAAAGTTCAAGTTAAAGTAAAAAATAAAAATAAATTTAAAGGGGGAAAGGGAGAAGAAAGGGGAAATGGCCTGATGGGAGGGCAAATTGAGAGAGGCAGCAGTTATAAGCAAAACATTGGTAAGGAGGGGCAAGGAGGAAAGGTGAGAGAAAAGTAAAAAAGAGAAGGAAGATAAGATTGACAAAAATACAGAATTAGTAATCTAAACTGAATGGGATGAACTCTCATATATTATTTAATATATTGTGTTTCAGCTAAAGTTTTAAAAAAAAAACTGAGGTAACAATCCTTATCTCAGTCAAAGAAAAAACAAAAATAGAACTAATTAAAATGGATGAGGAAGGATTGTAAGGATAAGATTAACTTATAGATGAATCTATGAAATTTTGTGAAATAATCCTTAAAATGCCCATCAATTTAGTAATGACTGAGCAGACTATGGTCTATGAATGTTACAAAATATTATTGTCCTGTAAGAAATAATGATTGGCCTGACTTCAGAAAAGCATGGAAAGATTTGTATGAATTGATGGTGAGTGAAGTGGGTAGAACCAGGAGAACGTTGTACACATTAACAACAACATTATGGGATGATCAACTATGATGGAAGCAACTACTCTCAGCAGTTCAGTGCCCAAAGACAATCCTGAGATACCTGTTAAGGAGAATGACATCCACATCTAGAGAAAAGAATGGATTCTGAATGCAGAGAAAAGTGTACTATGTTCTTTAAGTCTTGTTTTTTTCTTTCTCATTTCCCCCCTCCCCCTTAGTCCTTATTTCTTCTTTTACAACATGAATAATATGGAAATATATTAAACATAATTGTACATGTACAACTTACATCAAATTCTTTGCTGCCATGGGGAGAAGGAAGGGAAGAGAAGGTGGTAGAAATATGTGGAATTCAAAAGCTTGCAAAAGAATGAATGTAGAAACTATCTTTGTAAGCAAATGGAAAATAAATAAATATTTTTCCCACTAAAAATTTAAAGAAATTAGAGGTCAGTTCACAAAGCAAAACATATAACAAATAACAACAATTAAAGCCCAATCCAGTGTATCAAAAAAATTAGGTTATGTGAAATTTGATGTAAAACTTCAAGAGATTCATCTGATCATATGTTTTGCCCTCAATTTGAATTTTAAATTAAGGATCTAAGGTACAAGTGATAAGAAAGTAACATCTATGCTAGATGGAATGCTAATTCTGTTGAAATACCATTTCTGATAGTCTTCTTTCTTTCCTGTCTTTTATACTCCCTCTTCCACTCCTTTGTAACACATTTTGGCTACTCCTGTTGCTATTATTCTCACCTTCTCTTCCTTACCCTTGAACTGGTATCTTATTATTTTTCTGAATTAACTGGAGATTTAATTTCTCTAGGTGAGAAGGGCCCACGCAATGTGCTTTTGCTCTTCAAGAAAAGTTTGTACATAATATAACACAACCTGGACAGACAGTCACAATTAGGAATTATCAATCTTTCATTTCATTTGATCTTTCTTTCCAGAAAAGGGACACTCAAATTTGAAGAAATTATTGTAACCCAATTTCAGGTCATCCTTAGCTGTTATAATCCAATATGGGGAGATGTGGCCAACATGATGGAAACATAACTCTCCCCCCCCCCACAGTGAAAAACTACCATTATTGAGGCTACTACTAATAATAAAGCTCTGACAGGGTGATATGGAGATTGGTTGCTTGGCCAATTGGCCATTATGGGACATACAATGAAACACCAACAATCCTGCTGAGCACACCAGGTTAACATGAGGCTTTTTGTTGTTCATTTTGTCAAGTCTAACTCTTCAAGACCGTGTGTGTGTGTGTGTGTGTGTGTGTGTGTGTGTGTGTGTGTGGTGTGTTTGGAGAGAACTTAAATGACATTTCAAGGTTTACACAGGTAGTAAGTATCAGAGTACTAATGAACTCAGGTCTTTCTGAGCCTCCTAATTGTCTACTAATTAAGACTACAGAGTCCTTAATTAGAGACATGTAGACTTGTGTTATCTGACCTGATAATTGGAGTAAATTCCAAGAGATAATTCAAGCAAATGAAATTGCTAATCTTTTTTAATGATAGATTATGGAAAAGTAATAAGGCTATGCAGGCCTAGATCCAGTTGACATGTAAGATGTAGGAACATTGACTTTGACCTTTATCAGTCAGTCTCAGTGAGAAATACAAAAGTACTTTCATAAGAATTGCCCTAGATGGCCGGAAAAGTCTATAGATGAAATTAAAGCTTTTGTCCAATATGTTTATGGAGGAAAAAATAGAGAGAAATCTAAGTCAAAGAGTCAAATTGCCTTCTTTCTTCCTGCACAGGCTTGTACCAGAAACTTGAGAGTCATGTGAATGATTTTACTGGCAAAAGAAGGGAAATATTGCCTGAGGATGTAGAAAGAAAAAAATGAAAACTTAGAAGTAAAATTAAAAGTGGAATAAATTTCTCCAGGAAAATTCTGCTGCAGGAAGGTGCAGGAGAGGGGGTATACTACAAATTTTTGAAAGGACTCTTTTGTTTTCCCTGATCCTGATGTGCTTGCCCCAGCCATTCTGCTCCCTACCTCTCCTCCCACTGATGAACTCCATGTTATCCTTAAATTTGGTGATATAATCCATGATTGCTTATTAAATACTGGAGCTTCTAATTCAGTTTTAATGAGTAACTTTATTGGATATCTGAATGTTGTAGGAATCTCAGGAAAATTTCAGAGTATTCTAAAATTGTTCTGTCTTGCTTATAGACTATGACTGCCATTGACCTTTTGATGGAGAAGGCTTGAAATTTGGTCCTGGTGCAATGTCCCTATGAAATTCAGATCATATTATTTTTATTGAACTCAGGTATTTTCTGATCAGAGACTTGCTAAATATGAAGTAATTTCGCTGGATAAAGAGAATGTCACTCTCAAGTCATCTTTAATCTTGTCACATTGTACCTAGTTTTCCAGTTTCGGGGAGTCACTACATGACTGTGCCTCTGTAGTGGTCATAGCTAAAGATACTTGTGATGGTCTCTCCAACACCCCTGTTACAAAATCCTGATTATGCTATGTATACTTATAGGTCTTCTACATGAGATGGTCTTCATTACACTGATGCTACTCTAGTCTCTGACAGTGACACTGTTTATATGTCCTTTTTATCTTCTAATCTCAGCACCCAAGATGCTGAGCTTGTGAACCTTACTGACATGCCACTTTTCTCATGGAAAAAGTACCACAATCTATGATGATTTATAGTATACATTTGGTGTTTTTCGCATATTTGGGATGCTTTGTCTAAAAGTATTTTTTTACCTCTGTGTAAAGCAGAATTTGTTATAGATTTCTTATCTGCCTTAGGTTTTCCAATACCCTAGCCATTGTCCATTGTATTGTTCATACCAATAATCTTGTTTCATGAAAGAACAGTTGTGCTGATGCTGTCACAAAACTTGCTGCCCTAATAGACCTGTGTATATTTTTCCCCTTTTCCCTTCTGATGAAGATGACCTCTCTCTTGCTTACAATGACTCTGAAATCACAAAAATGAAGGCAAAATTTTCGTACTAAACAAGCTGCTAGGAGGGGGACTGTGGAAAGTAAATCATTCCTCTTCCAGAACTTCAGGCACTAGATTTATTTATTTGTTCATGTAGGGGTTATTTTCTTATACAAGGGGCTTTAGATTTGGGAGGGATTGAGTTTAACAAGCTATCATCCCTTTTGCTGCCAGGATGTGTGCCTCCTTTCCCACTTGGAAAACATTAAATCAGCATACCTTCTACCCTATTGCCTATAGTGGATGCCTCTTTGCTTATGTACCTTTTTCTAAAATAAATATTTTATTTATTTTTTCCAACTACATGCAAAGATAGTTTTCCACAATCTTTTTTTGGTAAAGTTTTGAATTTCACCTTTTTTCTTCCATCTTCCCTTCCATCCTCCTTCCCTTTCCTTCCCTTCCCCCTCATCCTCATCGAAAACTATATTAATATCAATAATATAAATAATATCAATCAAACTACAAAATAATTATTATAATGGGCTAGAAAAAATAGTAACAAAATTAATCTGGAGCAAGAAAAGGTCAACTAATGAAAAAATGTAAAGGAAGGTGGCCTACCCCTACCAGATCTAAAATTATACCATAAAATCAGAGTCATCAAAACTGTTTTGTACTGGTTAAGAAATAGAGTAATGGATTAGTGGATTAAGATAGGTTCAAAAGAAATGGCAGTAAATGACTACAGCCATCTACCATTTGTTAAACCCAAAGACATCAGCTTCTGGGATAAGAACTCCCTATTTGGCAAAAATTTTTGGGAAAACTGGAAAATAATATGGCAAAAGCTTGTCATAGATCCACATCTCATACCCTATACCAAAATAAGGTCAAAATGGGTACAGGATTTAGACATTAAAGGATGACACCATAGATAAATTAACAGACCAAGAAATGCTCTTATCAGATTTAAACTGTTCATACCCTTTGACCCAGCAGCAATTCCAATTCTAGGTCTATATCCAGAAAAAATTATAAAAAAGGGATGAGTCCTATATGTTTCAAAATATTCATAGCAGCTCTTTTTGTAGTGGCAAGGAATTGGAAATTGAGGGAATATTCATCAATTGGGGAATGGCTAAACAAGTTATGGTACATGAATACTATGGAATATTATATAAGAAACCATAAATGATTGAACTCTAGAGAAGCATGGAATGATTTATGGGATCTGATATTGAGGGAAGGAAGGAGAACCATGAGAACACATCAACAACAGCATTGTGAGATGAAAAACCTTGATGGAAGCAACTCCTCTCAACAGTTCAGAAAGGTAGAACAACTGTATTAGTTCATCTATAGACAATATTATCCCCATCCAGAGGAAGAAAAACCAAATAAAACACAGTCCCCCATCCCCCAAAGGAAAACCAATCCTTCAGAATCTGATGAAAACAAAAAAAAATCTCTCTTATGTATCTCTTTCCCTTAATCCTAGTTCCTTATACCTAAAATAACTAATACTTTTTCTCAGCCCTTTTCTTTTCCTTCTCCCCTTCCCTTTTGACTTCTCTTTTTATCTTCACCTTTACTTTTGACGTCCCTTTTTACAATCCCTTCTTCCTGTTTCTTTCCCATTCCCTCCCTCCTCCTATTTACCTGTAGGGAAAGACAAATTTTTAAACCCAGTGGGAATACATATATTCCCTCTTTAGGCCTAATCTATTGAGAGCACACTTTACTTAGTGTTCCCACCTTCCCTCTCTTCCCTCTACTTTAATAGGTATTTGTGTCTCTTTATGTGATGTTATTTACCCTCCTCACCTTCTCCTAGTATACATAACCCTTCTTTTCATGTCTTGATTGTTTTAAACCTGTCTTGTACCCACAACCTCTATCAAGACATACTCCTTTTATTTGTTGTTATAAGTACAGCTCTCAAGGATTTGATTGATTTATAAGCAACAATATCTCATAGTCACTTCATATCCACAGCCTCTGTTTAAGTACACTTCCCTAAACGTCCCATTTGAAATACAATTCTCAAGAAGAATAAGCATCATAAAATTATAATCAATTTTTATCACACCCTCTTTCCAAGTACATCAATGAAAAATGTAATCCTTACGAGTTAAACTATAATGGAAAGCAAAAATCACTCAAGAGTTAAAAGTTTTATCACCTCACCATCAATTTAAACCCACACCTTTTGTCTAAATATGCTTCTTTCAATTGTCCAAAGAAAAATATAGTTCTCAAGAGTTAATATTTTTCTCCACCTTCTGTTTACCTTTACACATCTTTAGAGTCTTATATTTGAAGATCAACTTTTCTAGTCAGTTCTGATCTTTTTCATCAGGTAAGTTTGAAAGTTCTCTATTTTGTTGAAAGACCATCTTTTTCCCTTGAAAGAACATGCTACATTTTCTCAGGGTAGTTGATTCTTGGTTATAATTCAAGGTTCTTTGCTCTGTGGAATATCAGTATCTAGATCCTTTGATCTTTACTGTTGAAGTTGATAATTCCTGCAAAATCCTAGCTATGGTTCCCTGGTATTTAAATTTTTAAATTTAAATTTTTAAATTTTAAATTTTTTTCTTTAATTGAGAATTCTGAAATTTTTTTCTACACTATTTCTTGAAGTTTTGATTTGAGGATTTCTTTCTGGGGATGACCATGTTCTAGGATAATGGGGCAGTTTTCTATGATTATGTATGCCCTACAAAATATTTACCAAGCTGTTTTTCTTATCCTTGCTTTAGGTAAACCAAAAATTCACAAATTATCTATCCTTAGGTCTGTTTTCCAGGTTGGTCATTTTCCCTAAGAGATACTTTACATTTTCTTCTTTCTTTTAGCCTTTTGTTTTTCTTTTATGAATCCTGATATCTCACAGAGTTATATTCCTTTCCGTTTGTGCAATTCTAGTTATTAAGATTTCATTTTCTTCAGTTAACATTTTTGTTTCCTTTTCCAGTGGGTTGATTTTATTTTCCAGCTGATTAATTTTCTTCATCCATTTTTCATAATTCTCCTACATGACTTTCATTTCTTTTCTCCATTTTTCTCCTTCCTCTCTTCTTTGATTTTTAAAATTCTTTTTGAGCTCTTTTAAGAGATCTTTTTGGAATTGAGACCAGGTCATCGACCCCTTAGAGGCTTCACATGTAGGCATTTTGCCACTGATTTTCTCTTCTTTATCACTTTTATCCAAATAGTAGTTATCAATGGTGCTTTTTAATTTTTTTTCTGTCATTTTGTCAGTTGTACTTTGTTCCTGTGGTATAGGGTGTATAGTTCTAAGCCTTTTTGTTGGGGATCAGGGTTTCTGATCTCTGATTTCTATTTTAGCCTTTCTAGTATTCCTGGTTTGTTTCCTCTCTTAGGATACCCTAGCATGAGCTTCTTAGGACTTGAAACCTTGCTATCTGAGCTGGGGTGGGGACCCTTACTGCTGGCAGAGCTGCTTAGGAACCTCACATGCACTGTAGTTAAATGCTTCTCATTGGCTTCAAAGTCCTATTGTCTCCACTTGTCTATACTTCCCTTTGACTCACACAACAGACTTTTCTCTAAAGTGTCTCTAAGATATCATACTGAAAAGTTGTTATTTTTTATGAGTTCTATTGTTTGAGGACCTGTTTCGATGTTCCCTTCCAAGTTGTTACCTCTTTTATACCTTTTGAGCATTTGCAGATTCATTTCATTTGTATGCTTAAGTCTGTCCACTGTAAAGTCTGCCTAGTTATTGTTGAGCAAACTCTTGTGATGGTTGGAGACTTCCTGATTTTTGATCCTGATTTTTCCTGATTCTGTTGCAAAGCTTCTCGTGAAAGAGACTATTCCTAACTTTGACTTGCACTGATTTTGTAAGGGGAAACTATTTTTCCCCTTCTATCCTATTGCAGCTTTACTCTTGCCTAGGAGTAATTCTGAAATTTCACATAGCTCACCATGACCAAAACTCAGTTTGTGTTGAGCATATGAACAAGGAGTTTAAAATCCACCTAAACTGGCCCAATAGCAAAGGAGGAAATGACATATGTCTCCTTTTAAAATTCTTTTTTGGGCACCCCCTGATTTCTATAGAAGGGAAATCAAGCAAACCAAGACCTGTTCCTCCAGGATGCACATCACTATTAGGAAGAAATGGTTTTGAAAATTCTTATATATATCACTCCATAATATAGGAACGACAGTATAGACCCGGCCTCTAAACTTTACTCCATGGTTTTGATTCTGGAAGTAAGGTCTATATCAAAATTTCTAAAGGACCAACAGGAGCCATTCAGCTTGGTAGCTTCCCCCTCATACCAAGGACTGGGTATTATCCATGAAGAAATATCTTCCTACCTTATTCCCTTGGCTTTATCCTAAGTACTTATTCATTATTGCTTTTGTGTATTCTATCCCAAATTGAATTTTTCTTGTCTATTGCTCACAAAAAATAGAAAAGGCAAAGTCATTAGCAACATCCATGGAAGAGCTTGACATGTTTGAAGCTACTGGGTTTCATAAATACTGGATGTGGCATCACACATATCAGATTTATGCTTCATCCTCAACATTTAATGAGAATGAGATTACTTCACAATCCAGTCAGATGAAAGGTGGACAGAGTTGGGTAGGGGTAGGGAAGTAGGGTTGGGATGTGGAGGTGTGGGGGATGGGATTGCAGATTGAAGGAAGTGACAACACATGTGCTTGGCTTGAAGACCCTTTTCCTACCATATCATAAAAGGCATAAATAACCTAAGTGGACAAACATACAGGCCATTGCCTTTTCTGATATGAGAAACTGCCACTAACTTGTGGCTCTTAATGCCTCCACCATTGTCCACAAAAGTAGTAGTATTGCATTACCAGTCTTATAACTTTTACCCATCTAATGTATGTTAAAAAGAGAGGGAGAAATTAATGCTACTCTAAATTTGGGCACTATTTTGAATTGCAGTCAGGCTATATCATTGCCAAATAATTCTAAAGGAGACCTTATAGCGCTATTTCTGACAATCAGACTATTACAAATTAAAATTTTCTTGCTAATAACCCACAATGGCATAGTAACTAGTGTGTTTAGTGGCATCCTTTGGGAGTATTGGCTGCTGTTAAGCAACTGACACAGTACCTAGGGAATATTGCACTGATCCTAAAGTCAGGAGGACAGGAGTTTGAAACCAGCCTTAGACATTAGCTATGTGACCTTGAGCAAGTCACTTTAAACATTGATTGCCTTGAATCCTGGGCCATCTCCAATTGTCTTGATTCCTTTCTGGTCACTGGACGCAAATGACTCTGAAGGAGAAAGTGAGGTTGGTGACTTAGTACAGCATCTTCTCACTCAAATCCAATTCATGTGTGTGTCATGGCATCATCTCCTTGATGTTATGGTCTTCTTTGAAAATGAAGGACAAACATCATGAACATATTGTGAAATTCCTATTCTTTCTACCTGAAGCACTCTGGGGACTTGTAATCCATAGGGAGCTTTTTATATGAGGTGTAAGATATATTTTTTGTCGTTCCTCTATTGTAATGGTGTCTGTGGAAGTGCTTATTTAACCCTATTGATATCAGTATTCAGTTACATCATAAAACTGGTAGATAGAAAATACATTGCAATCTTGAGATCATGGTGGGATAAGCACCAAAAAAAAAAAAAGAAAAAAATCTTTCCACTGGGAACATACTAACCATTTAGAACCATTTAAAACAACATGAAAATGGAATTAAGTTCCTATGTTTCCTTATTTCATATATAGATCTCATCACTGTCTCATAGGGAAAAGCTTGTACTGTGATTAGTCTATCATGTTTGTCTCATATCATTTGATTCAGAGAAATTGCAGCCAACCTTATAAAATTCAACAAGTTATAGCAGAAACACAGCTATGCACTCCAGGTGACCCCTTGGGAGTTCCTCTTCTTGTTTCACTTTGTGTAAAGGAAATGGCTGGTAGACATCTTTAGTAAATGAATTCTTCTTATAATTTTTTTAGACTTTGCATTCATTGCTGAATTAAAGCCTGTCCCAGCATAGTCCCAGAGAGGTTCATGTTAGTGTGCATGACTGATAATGAACATATTAAAAATCTTATAGAATTAATACATAGTAGTGATCCTTGAAAAATTAAACCTCCCATGGATCAAAAGGGACAAATTGAGAAAACCAGGATGGCATCATTTAATATCATTGCCAACATTTTGTACAGCTGTCAGAATTAAAACTTATTTTCCAGAATTAAGTTTAGCTTTCCTGTAAGTCATGAGATTTGGGGAAAAATTTATTATTATACCACTAACTATTTTGCAGGTTGCAAGTAGAAGCAACTAATTAGAATCCCTGAATTTTGGAAAGTCTATATTTTAAAATATTAAGTATACTTTGCTATAAAATCCGCTGTAACTCTCGCTTTAGGGTCTTTATACCTACTAAGGGGACCCAGGATCTTATTTCTTCTGCAACAGCATTCCTTTTAATAAATCATGTAGTTCTATTTATCCCTAAACATTCATAGCAACTCTTTTTGTAGCAGCAAAGAGTGAGAAATTGAGGGGATGCCCATCAATTGGGGAATGGTTAAATAAGTCATGGTATATGAATATTATTGTTCCATAAGAAACCACAAATGGTCAGACTATAGAGAAGTATGGAATCAGATGTTGAGTGAAGGGAGTAGAACCACGAGAACAATATACACATCAACAACAACATTGTGAGATGGACATAATCATGATGGAAGCAGCTCCTCTCAGCAGTCCAGAGAAGTAGGACAATCATATTAGACTGGCTATGGATTATATTATCCCTATCTGGAGGAAAAAAATAAAACAAAGCAAAACACACACACACACACACACACACACACACACACACACACACAAACAACCCTTCAGAATCTGACACTTTATAAAAATTATCTCTTATGCTTCTCTTTCCCTCAATCCTAATTCCTCATACTGAAAATTACTACTCTGTAAACATGTGTATCAAAATAGGTATGTACAATGCTAACCTGACTGTTTGCCTCTGAGGGGAGAGAGGTGGAAAGGGAACGTGGAAGAAAATTTTGTAATTTAAGAATATACATGTGCATATCAATGAAAATAAATGAATAAATTTTAAAAATCACATAGTTCAGACTTTGTTTACTCAGTTATTATAGAACGACTTAAGACACCTTTTAACCTATTGCCTTTCTTTCCACTCACATAACTACCAATTCAGGTAGAATTTTCCAACAGACTTTTATTTGGTTTCTCTGCCTCAAGAATCTCTGGCCATTAATCTATCCATGAATGAATAGCCACTAAAAAGTGATGTTTCTGAAGCACATGCCTGATCATGTCACTGCCCCCCCACAAAAATAAATTCAGAATGAATACTCAGGCTTTCTTGACCCCAGGTCCAGTGTTCAAGAACATTTAGAATGAGTATTAGACTACATCTGAATAGTACTTCCTAAACAACATTAGAAATATTGTCCCATAAATTATTCATTTTTCAAA